>NC_056737.1:408560508-408697673 GCF_019279795.1 Protopterus annectens
CCTGAGATCAGCTCTGGGTGGATGCTTAGTACATCAACATGGAGGATTTTTTTGCAGTTTTGTTTGTATATGCCGACTGTAAATATAATCAGGGTGCAAGCAGATCAGATACAGTTTTAGCAGTTAGTTTAGAAATATCCAGTTTACCAGACTAGATAAGCTAGAGGGCTATGCTGCTGGCAATAAAGCTCCACACAGGATTAACACAATTATCCAGCACATAAATAACTGAATTAAACTAGCAAACAGGCTAAACAGTGTTAAAAACAAAACAAATAAATAATAAAATGCAGCAAAAAAGTTTCAAAGTTGTACTGGAACAACAGTATTAAAACAACCATTACAAGGAACTCCAAGAATAATAATGGCTCAATACCGAACATCGACTAGTAAAGGCTGTGGATTGTATTAACTATGGTGAAGAAAACTGGAAAAGTAAAAGGCAGCAAGTGAAGAAACTGACAGCCATTCTCCAGAAAATGTAATGTTATTTTAGACAAAAGTAGATGAAAGGTGAGCAGTGGAATTCTTACATCTGCAATATTAGTGATGCTCAATGGTGAAGTTCATTCTGATCCAAAGAAAAAACCCTCTTGCTAGTTGGTTAATTAGTTATTCATAGAAATTCTTATTTTAAGATGAACAATATTATCACAGTTTCTAAACACATATGACTGAAATGCCATGTTCTTTGTAATTCAGTGTCACTTTATGAGTGTACAAGTAATGCAAATTAAAATAATTTCTACACATAATTGACAGGATACTTTTACACTGGCCATATGCGTAACTGTTTGCATCTACATATACAAAGGACAGCATATTGTCAATGCTCCTCTCCAAAAATAAATACAAAATTGAGACTGTTTTGTTGCTCTTTATTTAATATTTTGCTAACTGGCCATGTATTTTTAGTAATATTTATGGCTCTTCTTATTCTATCACTGCATTGAAATTACATATTGTCTTTCATTCTCTTCCATTAATTCTGCAACTAAGCCAAGTCTAAGTCTAGGAAAAAATGTATGCTCAGTAAAACTTTGGAAGTAGTTCAAATTAATAAGTAACTGCAGTCCCCTTCATTCCCATTAAATGCAGGATGAAATCTTTGCTCAGATGGGAGAGAACAATCTTCCTGTCAGACAAGTGAAAATGAAACCAACGAGCTTTTGTGATTTACTTTCTCTACATTATTCTGTAATACAGCTGGGCCTCTTCCAAATTCCCCCCGCTGTCTTTATTTACTGTCTGTTTACACAGTTACAGAAAATGTAAAACCAAGTGACTACTGAAGGAAGCCTCACTGCTTTTAATTTATCAACCCCTGCTCACAACTCCCCTCAAGTAAAAAAACAGAAATGCCAAGTAACTGATAAATGCAATGTAGCTATTTCAAATAAAACTGCCACAAGAATTGAATATGGGCTGTTACCATAGCTAAGGATGAAGGCAATGTCAAAATATATGGGAAATAAATGTAATAAACTGGAGTATAGTCATCATCACAGTACTAGGGATTAAACGTTAAATTCTGACTTCCATTCACTCTGTGTGTGGACTTCACAGGATTTCCCTGTATCTGCATAGGTTTTGTCTAAGTACTTCAGTTTTTACCACATTCAAAAAGCATATTTTATTGGATACATAAACTATCCATAGATATTTGTTTTTGGCTATTTTGTGGTTGACATGTATATGAGAGCAAATTTAGGGCAAGTTCATTTTGACAGTTAATTAATGAATAAATTAAACTGAAAATGAGACCATCAATAACTGGCTCTGTGGCTTACAGTGATGCAGTCCTAACTATGAGCCAAACGATCCAAGAGGGACTTGCAACTCAGGCACTAGAGGAGTCAGGGTGGTGGGAAAGAGTGTTTTTTTGGACTCAGAGAGGGGTTTCTCCCCATGATGAAGACATTGCTGCTGATGGGGATGCATCAACAAAAATGGGGCAGACTACAAGTAAAACTACTGCAACTGGTGATACAGGTGGTGAAGCATGTGGCATCACTAACTCCACCTAGATAGAGCATACCTAAAATCTCCCCCCACAAGAACAGGACCAGCATATGTGATGTTGCATGCTATTCTCCACTCTCCCTGTTCAAACCACCAATGATGGAATCCAAGCCCTGTGGATAGTACTGGGGGCACTTAAGGAAAACTGGTGCAGCAAAGTAGCTGATGGTCAGGTTGTGGCATTCAAATGGGTGGGGGGCGGGGGTGCGAATTGCACTGTGTATAATTTTTAGTTTAAATATCTACAAGTAGCAAATCTGCACACTTCTGTATACTTACTGTCATGCTACATAGCAAAGGATACCTTCTTTGCCCGGGAAAACAAAAACAAGCTCTCTCAGCTTAGTGGAAGCTACTCTGTAGTATTAGAAGCTTTGTTTCATTAGGTTTCCCAAATATGAAATTAACTTAAGATGCCCCAAAGTGACTGACAACACAGAATCCTGCAGTTTCATGACATTCTACCTCATCTCTCCCATGCACAATGGCATGCACTAATTTCGAGAAACCATGCGATGACATTCACTAATCCAGAAAAAGAAATGCATTTTACTTAGGTTCTACTACTTAATTGTATAGAGGATTTTAGAAAGAATTTGAAGAACACACTCTTGAAAGATCTCGGTCATCATAAAAGTGTGGGGAAAAGATGAAGCAGAAAAAGCCCACGTCACCTCCAAAGTACAGTGAAACAACAATGATTTTCAGTCCTTAAACAGATGCACAGACCAACAAAAAGGAAAAAGATGGTTCACAGAAGGGATACAATGGTTCATACAGAAATTTGGAACTTCCTGTCACTTTATTGCGCCAGAAACGAAATTCACTAAATGTCCTCTATCATGGACTGCATTACTAAAAGTAATATTAACATACTGACAAATTAGT
Source organism: Protopterus annectens (assembly GCF_019279795.1). NCBI lineage: Eukaryota > Metazoa > Chordata > Ceratodontiformes > Protopteridae > Protopterus > Protopterus annectens. The sequence goes on from NC_056737.1 coordinate 408,563,419, forward strand.
TGTATTACTAGTATAGTCAATTTTACCCAGCACACCCCTGCTCAAGCATTATGACAACACAAACAACAGATGCCACCTTGTTTCTGTCTAATGAGAAAAATGGAAACACTGCATACTAAACAGGATATCTCAAATCTAGCAGCAAACTTCTGCACAGTTAATACACACTGCACAAAAACTATGCAAAGCAAATGTATATGCTGCATGCCAGGGAGCTTTACAGGGAAATACTTTATTTTGTACATACTCTGGGAAGGCAGGTTAGATGACAACTTCATGGAATATTGGATCACAAACAAGTGAGTGATGTCTGCTGGATCTCTGATTAAAGGGAATAAGAGGAATTATTAATCATGAGTGACAGATTAAAAACACTCAGGAATGGGATAGTGAGTTTGCCTACTTATGAGCTAAGGGCAAAGAGATATGAATGCAGTGTCTGCCATGCTTTGATTTTATACTCCAAAACAAACATGCAGATGCCACTGAGGTTCCCTTACACAAAGGTGCCTAACTGTATACAATTTTTCATAGGCTAATTCTGTCACGGCAGATAAATAAAAGTGCACAGTCTTTATACATTAAAGTTGAGGATATACCTGTCTGCAGATTTTACTTTTCAGTTTAAAATATTCTCTTTTGTTACATGCATATACAGCCAAAATAAATCATGTACAACATGTCTTTAAACAATCTAAATATGGATTCAGACAGTACCAGTCAAAAGTGACAAATAATGGCTTTTACACTGTAATTTTCTCATACTATGAACTCTGCAAATAAATATAGATTTCTGACTTCTAAGTTTAGAGATTTTAAGACATGCTGAAAAGTACCTGTTAGAATACAAACAGGAATATACACTCAACAACAAAAATATACTAATGTTTGCAGCTACAGTTGTGTTGGCACAGTTTGTAAGGTATAATGTTTGCAACTGAGATTGTGTTGTTATAGTTTATTTTCATTTATATAAATGTAAGATTGCCTATGTCATACATGAAAATTTAATAAAGATGTTTTTTGTTAAAAAAATCTATTGTTACCTCCACTTCAGGGCTAATTTATTGAATACTAAACTTGCGTACTAACTCATAACGATATAACATTTCAGCCCTGCAAATGCTATCTTGCCTGGACACCACCACCCTGTAGTCCACTTTCAACAGACACTGCTTCATCATGATACAAAAGCACTATTGGCCTTAAATCATGTACTGCCTCAAAAGGATACAGTGTTGCCACTGTCAGCCTTTCACAAGCTGCTTCATTAGAATGCAACAGAACTTTATATCTATAAACATGGCCTCATCGTAGACTGGTGGCTCTGTTAGTCCTAGAATTAGCACTTTCCTGACCTGCACACAGGGAAAATGCATGTCCTATGGGCACTGCTTCCTCAGTATATGGTGGCAGTTCTATAACTGCTGCCTCGTTGGGACATGGTTACTCCTAGAACTACTGCCTTGTCAGGATGTGGTCAATCTTACAAGTGCTGCTTCACTGGGACATGGTCACTCCAAGTTCTGCCTTGTCAGGACACAGTCACTCCCTGCAAGTGCTGCCTCATCAAATGGTCACGCCTACAAGTGTTTGCTGCCTTGTCAGAATAATAGGAGAATTGCTTGATCACCAGACCAACTCTAACACAAATATGTGCGCATAACTTAGTGGACTTTGTTTTACACTGTGGCCTTCTACAACCCATTTGAAACCTCCTAGACATTCACATGGATATTGACGACTTAAAAGACCAATAATAATGATGATGATACAGTGCCAGAGAGAAAGGAAGGTGCTGTGCGATATGGGATTTGTACTGATTCTGAGAAAACTTTCAAGTGCAACTTGAAATGGCCTGTAAAAAAAGTCAGAAATAGTAATATTACCTGTGTATGTACCAGCGGTGGTGGTGCTGCAGTAGTGTTGTCGCCTCACAGTAAGACACTGTCTGGTTCGATTCTCAGCTAGAATGTCTTCTGTGTGGAGACATGCGTGAATAGGCGTACCTTCGTCAAAGGTTGTGCGTCAGGGCTGGTAACTCGGCATGTAAAAATCAACTACCAATCATTAGCGGACCTGAGTTCCGCTGTGGCAACACCTAATCAGGAAAAGCCGAAAGACTCAACAACAGCCTGTGTATGTGTGCATTTGATATGGTGCAATAAATGCTTTGCATTGTATAATAAATGAATGGCTGACTGTAACTATCCATGTTTTATTGTGGGGGAAAGTATTTGCAATACAGACAAAGATTTTCTAACAAAATAACTCAGCAACTTTTTTTCTTTTCTATTTAAAAAAAGGTGAAAGACATTTTGTTCATCCTTCTTGAAGGAATGATGATTTCACAGATTGCACAAAAATGTATTTTTCCACAAGCATCACAGACTCATCAGTTCTGACCATAAAATTCTAATGAATTGTATTTGCTTTTACAAAAAGGTCACAATGTTTTCTTTTAAGTGGATTTGCAACACTGTATTTCGGCCTCATTACACAGGATTACATATTACTGAGCATTCCAGTTACACATGAGTCATCCCTTCCAGACTCAAACAGCTCATTTCATCATCCACCAACAAGATAATTTACTATGAAAATACATATATTGTAGTTTATAGTGTTAAGACAAAAATACATAGTATAAATGCTGAGCAAAGATGCAAATGCGAAGAAAGAGGTATTATACAAGAATATTCAAAGGTTGCTGCTTACAGTGTTGAAAATACACGTTCATTAATACACTTTATAGCATTTTCTGAACTACCCTTCATGTATATATCACTACAAAGCACATGCAAACATGCAGTAAAAATGGGGTGAAGATGCGAGTTACAACTCTTGCAATGCTGTGTTAGCAGAGAGAGATCACATCCATTTGAAACTACAGGAAATGTCTCACTTCTGCAGGTGTATATATCGTGGAACCATTTTAGCACAATAAATCTGGACAAACCCCAAAATAATGGAATGACAAAGGCCCAGAATCAGGGACAGACTTTAAATTCTAATGTCATAAACTTAAAAAAGTTGCTATAATACAAGTTTTGCATTAGTGTACATTAATTATCTGAATAATATAAAGGCTGAAGCTGAAGTATCTGTCTTTATATAATGACTTCAATCCTCAGTTATTTGCCAGAAATCAGCAAATTGTATGAGGAACAGACCAAAAGCATGAGGCAAAAATCTGGACATTCTGTGAAAATCTGGCCAGTTGAGAGGTATGCATATAACACTGACATAATGATCAGCATCCCTTCAAATCATCACATTGTCATTACAATGTTGAGACAAGTAACCTGATCAAGGTATTACTTACTGTACAACCCACACACACTATCAATTCTGAATGGAAAGATCAGTTTAGCAAGCCTAAAGAAAATGTAAGTTTTTCCAACACGCAAGTCACGATTTCAACATTCAGAAAAAAATGCCAACAGTTTACATAACTTGTTCTAAAACTTTCTAATCAATTTTTAACAAATGTCACACAGAATTCAATACCTGATCCAGTTTTGAAAAAAAAAAAGCATGCACAAAGTATTATTAGAATACTTCATTCCTGGCAGAATTGCAAATTAATAGTGTTTTCACTAAATCTGCAAAGGGCAACACAAAAAGCACATATATATTTTATCTTCATCATAAATGTTCTTCAGAATATGGCTTAAGTGATGAATGCCTTTTGCTACAAATTATTGCTTCTGAGACACTTTCATCTTGATTTTCTATACATTTAATAAGTCTTCCCCATAAGGTTACTGTCATCTGCTTTATAACAATGATTATTTTACTTATGTATTTATATTAGTTTAAGACTCAGCTTTGATACCATGAGAATCCCTCATGGGGGCAAAATGTGTGCAGGCCTGTAGCCATTATCTTTACAGACTGCATTAAAAGAACCTTTTAATGCCATATAATTCTGTTCAAATCATTTCATGGGTACCTGCATACTTTACCCATGTACCCATGATGCTTTGCATTCTAGGATATGTGCAGTAATGTTGCTGCATGTCCTTTGTGGTAATCCTCTTTTCTAATAGTTACTGCTTTAAAAAATTGAAGCTGAAGTATCTGTCTTTATATAATGACTTCAATCCTCAGTTATTTGCCAGAAATCAGCAAATTGTATGAGGAACAGACCAAAAGCATGAGGCAAAAATCTGGACATTCTGTGAAAATCTGGCCAGTTGAGAGGTATGCATAGGTTCATAGGTTTATACTAGGCTATCTGCCCTAAGGCATTTATAAGCCTAGCCCAAATTATTGTGGCTTACGCCACCCCTTATATGAAAAAATACTGTGCCCATTAGTTTGTTGTGCCTCTGTCCAGCAGTGACCCAGAGATGATTCCCGGGGTAAACCTACGATCTCCCATCCACAGGTCTAGATTTCTCTTGAACAGAGTCAGCTGGGTGCTCTGCCTCACATGGACCGGGATTTTATTCCACAGCATAGGGAGTCTCTGAGTGATAAATCTATCCCTCCAGCACGTCCTATTTATATCCGTGCTAAGGTTTAAGTCGCTTGCTCTAGTGGTTTTGGTGGATTTGGATTTTTGAGGTGGAGCATGTCCATTAATTCCGGGTTGGACATGGCCTTGTATGTCAGGCACATGTCACCTCTGAGCAGATGGTATGCACTGAAAAGAGCTGGAGTTTCTTCAATCTGGCAGCATATGACAGATTTTGGAGTCCCTTTATCCTTTTGGTGAGGAACTTTTGGGGTCTCTCCAATTGCTGCAGATGTCGGGTGAGATACATCCCTAATGGGGCATTGTACTCGATCATTGGTCTGATAAGTGAAGAGTACAGGGGAACAATGACCTCACTAGATCTGGATGTAAATCCCTTCATGATCAGGTGGGCAATGTAGAAGGTCTTTCTAACCACTTTAGCAATGTGAGTGTCAAAAGAAAGGCCACTGTCAACCTGGGTCCCCAGGTCCCTGATAACCTCTTCTGTGCTTAGTGGATTGCCACCTATATGGTAGCTTGGGGTTACCTTGTTTTTCCCAAGGGTATGACTATACATTTTTGGCGCTTAACTTCAGGCCATGGCTCTGGCACCAGCTATCTGTTTCCGTGAGTCCCTTCTGAAGGATATCAGTGTCCGATGCACTTTCCACTATGGCCCAGTTTGCAGTCATCTGCAAACTTTGTCAGCTAAAGTCCTCCCATGTTGGCCTGTACTTCTGAGCAGTAGATGCCATACAATAGGGGCCAAGGACCGAGCCCTGTGGGACACCACTTGTGACCGGCTTGGAGTCTGACACAGCCAGCAACTCTAACCCTGTGGGTTCTGTCCTTCAGCCAGTTTGCAACCCATCTTGTGACATATGGGTTTACATTTAAGCTGGTAAGTTTTTCTACAATACCAGAGTGGGGTATTGTGTTGAAAGCCTTTGCAAGGTCAAGGTAGGCTGTATGGACTGCCTTTCCTCATCAATGGCCTTGGTGACTATTTCAAGAAGTCGACCAAGTTCAAAAGGCATGATCTTCCCTTGACAAAGCCAAACTGGGTCGGGTCCAATGTCTGCAAGTCTCCTATATCTTTGTTTATGAGCTCCATTATGATCCTCTCCATAGCTTTGCAGACTAGACTTGTTAAGCTTATGGGGCGGTAATTACCAGGGTCCAGAGGCGCCACCTTTGTGGAGTGGGACCACAGTTGCCGTACGCCACTCCTTGGGCACGTATCCTGTGGTAAGGCTGAGATTAAACAGCTGCCTTATGTGCGGGTTTAATTCCTCATTTAGCTCGTAGCACACAGTCGGGACACCATCCGTCCCATTGATGCTGTGTTTTTAGCTTTAGAGAGAGCAGCTTTCACCTGCGCATTTGAGATGTCCGGGAGGCTACACTCGGCTGGGATAGTTATCTGTCCTTTAGGGCGACAGAGAGGGTTGAAGTTTGCACTGAACCTGTCTGCCAGTATGTTGGCAATGTCTGTGGGTTCAGTGATTTTTGTATCATTTTGGACTAATTCTGAGCATATCTGTGAGTTTCCACCCAGGTTCCTAACATAGCTGAAAAAGGCCTTATGATTGTCCTTTGAATCCATGGCAATTTTTCTCTCAAAATTGGCCTTAGTTGATTTTATGAGTGCTCGTATTTTTTTACTAATAATGATCAGGGGTGACTTCCCTTTTATGGATTTTGTTCTATCATGTAATAGCTTTCTCCTCTTATTGTAAAGTTTGTTAATGGCTGGGGTCCACCAGACTGGACGTTTTGCCTTTGTGGAAAGAGTCTTGGTTTTATTTGGGATTGCCTGATCCATGCAGTCCTGGAGGTGTTCATAGAAGGCATTTGTAAGGGCTTCCGCAGCTTGGGTTGTGGTTTCCTCTGACTCAGGGGCCTTGAAGGATTCCACACCAGTCTTGAGTAGTGTGAAGTTTGCTTTAGAGAAGTTCTTCACTATGGTCTTTTTTGTTTGGGGTGGGGGCGGGATGTGGATTTCCAGTGAGATTAGTTTATGATCATATCTCACCAATGAGGGATATACTTCCGGTGTGGAGCATTTTGTCCCCATGTTTGTGACAATGAGATCTAGTATATTTTCTCCTCTCGTGGGAACAGTGACTAGCTGTTCCATGGCATTTGAATTTATGAACTCCAGGAACCGTTGGGCTAGAAAGTTAGGGCTTGAGTAATGTTCCCAGTCTATATTCGGTAGTTGAAGTCACCCAATATGATGGTGTTTGGAGATACATTTATACCCTCCAGTGTCTTCAGGAAGGCTGTGTGGGGTTCCTGAGTTTGAGAGGGTGGCCTGTAGCATGCTACAATTTGTAGAGCAGTTTTGCCTATTGTTAGTTGCACCTGGATGGTTTCCGAACTTCATGCGTTGCCACCAACCTGGAGGTGTGAGTATCCTTTATGAATATGGATACACCCTCCTTTTGTGGAGTGGTCCGGTTTTGGGGCCGGAACGCATGCTATGAGGTAAAACCTAATAGTGCCGGGTGCTCTCAGGAGCCTTGAACCAGGTTTCAGTTACAGCACAGACATCGATGTTCTCCATACTGAGAAGGGCCTCGAGTCGTGCATTTTGAGATTTAGATTTCTGGCATTGAGCAGCATTACCCTCAATTTCTTCCCATTTTGTTTTCTAGGGTGGTAGGGTTTAGAATTTGAGCCTTGCCTAAAAAGGCACTATGGGGTGGCAAGAGCCTTAGCCAATATCCGGAATCCCAGGGTGACAGGTGCAAGCCGTCCCTCATGAAGCAGCGTGGCTTGTCAAGCATGTCATCCCAGGCAGACAGACACTGGATCCCCTTTGAATGACACCAGACATTAAGCCAATTGTTAAAGCTGATCATCTTGTCTCTATATTGTGGCATCATTCTTGGTGAAGGAAGGATACTGCTTAGGGTTAGGGTCATACCTGCCTGGGCTACATAATCAGAGAGCTCCTCTATGTCTCTTTTCATGCAGTCCAGGGAGGTACGTCTCAGGTCGTTCACACCAGCATGGACAATGACTGTGTCATATTTGTACTTGCTGTGGAGTGACCCGAGTGCTTGTGTTATGTGGCGGATTCTAGCGCCCGATAGGCAGCTTACTGTGACCCTCTCCTTGTTCAGCCTGGTGAGTGGGACGTCAGTGTGTCTGACTATGGAGTCACCTATGACAAGTATGTTTGGTGTTGTATTTGGCCTTAAGGGCTGTGACTGCTTTGCACACTGCTTTTGTGGTTTATGTGTTGCTTGTGGGTGTCTTGAGGTAGCAGTTGTTTGGGTGTCTGCTTTGGAGGCCTCTGCTGTTTAGGTAAATTTTTACTCATAACACTGACATAATGATCAGCATCCCTTCAAATCATCACATTGTCATTACAATGTTGAGACAAGTAACCTGATCAAGGTATTACTTACTGTACAACCCACACACACTATCAATTCTGAATGGAAAGATCAGTTTAGCAAGCCTAAAGAAAATGTAAGTTTTTCCAACACGCAAGTCACGATTTCAACATTCAGAAAAAAATGCCAACAGTTTACATAACTTGTTCTAAAACTTTCTAATCAATTTTTAACAAATGTCACACAGAATTCAATACCTGATCCAGTTTTGAAAAAAAAAAAGCATGCACAAAGTATTATTAGAATACTTCATTCCTGGCAGAATTGCAAATTAATAGTGTTTTTCACTAAATCTGCAAAGGGCAACACAAAAAGCACATATATATTTTATCTTCATCATAAATGTTCTTCAGAATATGGCTTAAGTGATGAATGCCTTTTGCTACAAATTATTGCTTCTGAGACGCTTTCATCTTGATTTTCTATACATTTAATAAGTCTTCCCCATAAGGTTACTGTCATCTGCTTTATAACAATGATTATTTTACTTATGTATTTATATTAGTTTAAGACTCAGCTTTGATACCATGAGAATCCCTCATGGGGGCAAAATGTGTGCAGGCCTGTAGCCATTATCTTTACAGACTGCATTAAAAGAACCTTTTAATGCCATATAATTCTGTTCAAATCATTTCATGGGTACCTGCATACTTTACCCATGTACCCATGATGCTTTGCATTCTAGGATATGTGCAGTAATGTTGCTGCATGTCCTTTGTGGTAATCCTCTTTTCTAATAGTTACTGCTTTAAAAAAAACTTTCTTACATCTTTAAGATATGTAATACACTTCTTCATACAATGTTATGCAACACTTTGTCTGCTTAAGTCACATGTACCCTAGATGGAACATGAAAAATAAAAGGATATAAAACATGAAACAAAACTTTTTATTACCTCACTGCATGTTGCGAAACAGTCTTTAAATGCATACAACTCTTCATAATAGCTGATCTGTATTATTTCATTCCTAAATGCCTTCTTAAAATAACAGCTATTAGGATTTCTACTTAATGTTCATTTCCCTATGTAATAGTGACACCTAGTGGATATCGCTGCTTATTATCCTCAATCACTAATTCTGTAGGTTTCATTCAGCATTTAAATGTAAAGAAATGCAGATTTTTAGGTATTTGTAATACAGTAATTGGCATAAACTCAAGCTCCATTAAGGGTGTATGCCAGCTTGTTTGAGTGATGAGCCTAACCTTATAAATCCTCAACTACTAAGTCAGAAGAAACAATCACCACACCTGCTGCTGATAAAATATAAATGCTTTAACTTCTGTATATCCTGAAGAATTTCATAGTAAGGAACCGGATGAGCAGATTACCAATTATACGATATTCTAGGACTCACTGCCTCCACCCATTGGTTAGTCCACATAGAATTAAAAAAATAGCCGTGTTGTCTGTGCATGGGTTTAAGACATTTCATCACTCCAGCTGTGTAGCTGTAACTTGGTCAGTAATCACTGCAATAGCATGAATTCATTCTATTCTTAAAGATCAAATCTTCATCCAGAGTGCGAAAAAAAGGACATTGTAAGAGTCTCAATGGTCTTATTGTCCCTTAATAGTTAATGATTTGTTTCTTTTTCACATCAGACATATCCATAATGGCATGAAAAGGTCTGCCATGTTATTGCAACTGTTTTCTAGGCAAGATCCCCATACTGTGTGCCTGCAAGACTACAACAGAGAAACAAAGTTTTTCTGAGGCCCTGTCTTTTCATTCATTTTCAGTAGAAAATTACATTTGTAATCTGTGAATAGTAGCTAGCACACTGACTTATTTTGCAGTCTGTGGCATTGTACAGCTAGTTTACTGTAACCAGAATCAGTGATACAACTACTTTGTTTTCTTAATGCTGATAATACAGTAAGGCCGTAAGTATCTGGAATGGTTATCTGCCCATATTCACGGTCTTGCCCAGCTAAAGACTGTTTGTACAATGTAATAGATGATAACAGAAGGAAATAACATTCAATTTGAAAATGAGAAAACAATACTTAAAAAATGAAGAAATAGAACAAAGGAGAAATAAGATGAGCTATGCAGATGCAGAATAGATATGAAATGTGGGGAGTAATATCTAAATAATTTTTTCTTTGTAAATGGCATTCTTAACGCTGTTTGCAAATGAAGGAAATCAATGTAACAAAACTTTTAAGTTCATAGGTAAGTACAAGGCATTCAGTCTGCAGACCTTTACACGCTTATTAAAAAAACACTATGCAAATATTACCTCCAGAGCTTCAAGGAAGGCAAGGCAACAGAATTTGAGGCTGCCTGTACAGTTATCTAGGCGTACCTTGAAGGTGGCAAGGGTGATACACTGCCTGACATATGCTGGAAGTTTTTTATGGAGGTGAGGGATACTTTGGGATATGAATCTATCACACCACGTTTTATTTATCTGATGATGAATGTTTAGTTCATTTAATTGGGTATTTGAGGAACCATTTTGTTCAGAGAAGGAATAGGAGGTCAAAGAGCTTTGCATCTTTCACAGCTCAAAAGGTTCCACACAGCTCTACACAGAGGTGTCTATAAGAGACTGAGTATGGAAATAAGGCTGCTGGTCTTTCCTGATAAATAATATTTCTGAGGCCACTGATCTTTTTATTTGTCAGTGTTTGAGGTCTCTCAAATTGAGTGATGTGGTTAGATAAATATATGCCAAAAGGTATACTTTTTAAGCACTTTCTTTCTTCCCTTGCTTCATCCTATGACCTTCCAAAGCCGCTGGGGCCTTACACAGAATGTAAGGGTGTCTCCAGAAAGAAATGGTTCTGCCACCAATTCCACTTAAAAACACTTAAAACTGGACAAGGGTGCCCCTGAAGTGGCAGTCACCATTAGCCATGGGCTTTAAAAGTTGGCTTTACCCCACTACTCCCCCCTCCCATGGTGGTCTCTCTAGTAGTCGTACAAGAGGCAGGTGTGCAATGGGGGCATGTGGCATATCATCCCACCTCCATAGCAGCTCAGCCATGTCGACTACACTTTCTCATCCTTGTACAGCTCTCCTCAATGTAACATCTCCAGTCAACAACAGACAATGGCCACCTAACAGTCTATTTCTATCTGAGCACTCCATCAGTTGCTAAAGCTTCTAACTGAAACCAGTTCAGCTGGGCCATCCTCAGGGTTTTATCCTTCTACCTCACCAGAGTGGCAATGCCAAAAGGTGTTACTGTATTCAATAATGGGTGTGATGAGATATGATAAAGATGTATTAAGACTTCTTTGGATGTTAGGAAGATGCTTTTGGAAATTAGACAAAACAGACAGAATTCTTTCCAAACTACTAAGTAGCCATGATGGTCAAATAAGAAATTGTAAACTACAGTGGATAGATCCCTTACAACACTGTTTGATTGTAGGGTATACCTCTCAACTATAGAGATTTTCACAGAATGTCCAGATTTTTGCTTCATATATTTGGTCTGTTTTTATAAAATTGTGGTATTCTTGAAAATCACTGGCAAATCATTGAGGACTGAATTCAGAAAATAATGGCACACATTTGAGTTTCAGAATCCATATCCTTCAGAGAATTCATGCTAATGCATAACCTGTTATTCTATCAACTTTCTAAGTTTGTAGGAGCAATATTTAAAAAGTGTCCCTATTTTTAGGCCTTTGTCCCCCCATTATTTCTGCCTTCGTCCAGATTTCTAACAGGTTGAGAGGTATGTTGTAGGGATGTGTTATCTGTAACGCATGTGAAAATGTTTTGTTTAGCAAAATTAATTATGCTACATTTTTTCACATTAAATTTAATTTGAGACCTTTGTCATTGTACTAATTGTTAACATGGTCTAACCCATGTTAGAGGAATTATGACTCAGCAGAAGATAGAACAATGCCTAATTTATAGTCAAACTTATATAAACCATAGGCCAGGAGTACTGGCCTGAAGGTCTGAGAAACAGATGCCAAATATGAAGGCTCAACACTAAGTCCTGCTGTATACCATCAGAAAGTACAGTTGTGCAAGCTGAACTTACCATAACAGTAGATGTTTGAATGATCACTGCTGCAGTAGCCTTAGCTATATGGGTTATATCCTGCCAAGGATATAACAGCTGTCCAGTTTCCAAAGCTTTGGGGCACCTTCTATTCAGCCAAGCTGTCAAGCAGTTTAAAATAAGCTTCCTAAAATACAAGTTTGGAAGCAATGTCCTTCAGAGCTTGCCTGCCAGCAGAGAGTGTGATATTGAGCCCTGAAAAGACAATGCTAGGAATAACAAAAAAAATAAATAAATAAGTGTCCACACCCTGGCATAAAAAACATACCAAAAACAAGAGTGATGGAGGGAGTGGCTACTATAACAGCAAACATCTACTGTTATTGTAAGTTCAACTTACACAACTGTGCTATGTTCACAATACTAATCACTGCTGCACTAGTCTTAACTATATGGTAGATTACCACAGATAACTATATATGGGAAGATGAAGAAGGGTGGTCCAGGAGCCCCTGAAGAATGGTCCTAGCAAAACTCAATCTAGACTTAGAGAAGAAGTCAAACTTACAGTGCTTTATAAAAGTACGTACAGAGGACCAAGTATCAGCTTTTAGAATACTTCCAGAATCCAACCCTTTCCAAAAAGCAACAGATGAAGCCAAGGCCCTGGTACAGTGGGCGTCAGCTCTGTTTGGAATAGATTTGTAATGGTGAGTATAACAAAAGCTTATAGCCATTAGACAACCATTTGGAAATAGTCTGTTTTGACACAAGTTGCCTCCTCTTCTTACCTTCATATGGAATTAATGATTGATCCAAAGATAGAATAGTTGTATAACTTGAAAATTCATAACCAGATATGTCCTCCTCTTCCATGTTGCAGTATTCAGAACTTGTGGGATTCACTGCCTAGGTGACCAGAATGTCCAGCCAGCATCCAAAGACTTTTGCAACTTGCTTGGCATGTGCAACATTGGCCATAAAGGTGCTGTTGGTATGTACCATTCCTCAGAACTGAATGCCCCAGTCATACCACCAGTCCAAGAATATTAGGTATATAACATCATCCAAGAAACAGCAAGTACCAAGGGGATAGGAGGGTGGGATACAATACTGCAACATGGAAGCAAAGGACATCTATTGTTATGGTATGATTTGGCACAACTATTCTATGTCCTTCTACTCCCACATTGCAATATTCATAACCTGAGGGAGAGTACCAAAGCTCATGGAAGAGAAAGGGAGAATGCAGCAGAGGAGTTTTCTTAGAATCCATGCAGGATTGCTCTAGCAAATCCTGCTTTGGACCTGGAAAGTGTCCATTTTGTAATGTTTGGTGAAGGTATGGATAGAGGACCATATAGCCACTTCAGAATAGATGTACTGTCCAGACCTTTGAAAAAAGTCCCTGAAGAGGCCACTGCTTTAGTGACGTGAACCTTTATAGAGGTAGAGTTTGTCTTCCCATATGAGACAAATGAATGAGAATGTCTTAGAAATCCAAGAAGAAATAGTTTGTTTGGAGAGATGTTTTCCCAGCACCCTGGGATGGAAGGAAACAAACTGCTCTGATTTCTTAATAGGTTTGGTTTTGCCCAGATAAAATCTGAGTTGTCTGTGCATGTCCAATGAATGAAGAACCCTTTTACTAAGATTTTTAGGGTTAGGAAAAAAGGTGGGCAGATGAATGAACTGGTTAGGGACAAGTCATTAATCACCTTAGGCATGAAGGAAGGGTTAATATGAAGAGATACCCATGTCCTTGTGGAAAATGAGAAAAAGTTGTCAAGCCATAAGGGCTTGGAATTCAGAAACTCTTCTAGCAGCAGTGATGGCTACTAACAGGATTGTTTTCCATGTGCAAAACTTTAAAGAAGCTGACACTGCAGGCACAAAGCGAGCCTGAGTGAGCTTTTCCAGGACAAAACTTAGATCCCAAGGAGGAGAGACATATTTCCTGGAAAGTCTAATGTGAAGGATGCCATTTAGGAAGAACATAACTTCTAACCTAGAAGCTAGAGGAGGAGATAAAGGCAGACATGCTGAAATGGCTGATAGATGAGCTTTAACAAAAGAGCAGGCCAACCCAGTCTTAAGTAGCTCATAGAAACAGGAAAGAACCAATAGAATCTCTACTGAAAATGGATCTAGATGTTTCTTTAGACAACATATGGAGAACCTCTTCCATTTGGACAAATAGGATCTCCTAGTGTTGAGTTTCCTCACCTCCTGCAGGAGTAGAAGCATGTCCTCAGAAAAAAGGTGTTGGAAAGGGATCAGAAGTCTATCAACCACAGAATTCGATTCAAGGATGTGAGATGTGGATGGACAAGCGATCCCTTGTCTTGTGTGAGAAGATCCACCCTGTGGAGTAATTTGTGATGATTGCCCTTGGCTAAATGAAAGAGGAGGGATCCTGTGCAGTCTTGGCAAACAGGGAGTCACCAGCAAGACTTTTGGTTTGTCCAGCTGTATTTTCAGTAGGACCTTCTGAATGAGTGGGAAAGGGGGAATGCATAAAGAAATATCCCCTTCCATGAGAAAGATAGAGCATTCAATATCAATACCAGAAGCTCTGGGACTCTGGCACAAAACTTTGGAGTTGTCTGTTCATGGGGGGGGGGCAAGTAGGTCTATTTGAGGAGTACCCCACCAATGGGGAATGTCCAAAAACACATCCCTGTGAAGCATCCATTCGTGGGCGTGTGCCATGGACCTGCTGAGTGCGTCTGCCAGCACATTTTGAGCTGAAGGAATACAAACTGCTTGCAAAGAAACCTTCACTTGAGATGCAACCTCCCAGGCTTCAATGGCCAACCTGCAAAGCAGGTATGACTTGGTGCCCCCTGTTTGTTCACATTCCACAGAACTGTTGTGTTGTCTGTGAATATCTTCAGGGGTCCTGGGAGTAGGGATGAATGAAAGGCTTGGAGTTAGAGGATCAAACCCCTCATTTCCTTTACATTGATATGTTGCTTCTTGATTGAGGGAGAACAATGGCCCTGGAGTTTTAAGCAACCCAGAGTAGCTCACCACCCCAAGTCTGAGGCATCTGCATCGAGTTTCTGAGCTGGAGTTGACATTTGAAAGGGAAGGTCTGGGTTCAGTTGAAATTGCTGCACCCACCATTGTATTTCTCTCCATGCATGGGAGAAGAGGAAATATAAATTCCAGAGGATGGGCATGCTGGCTCCAAACTGTTTTTAGAAACCACTGGATTTTCTGCATGTGGAGTCTGGGTAGGGGTAGCATAGGAATCAGTGATGCCATGAACCCCAGTATACGCAAGTACTCCCTGACAGAGATGGAGGTTAAGGGAAGTAGTTGGAGGAAGTAGCTGAGCAGTTTGCACTTTTTGAGGAGGGATGAAAGCCATCATCAGATTTGTCCTTAGTCTGCATCCAAGGAAAATCTGATCCTGGGAAGGATTGACAGAAGACTTGCTGGGGTTTATGGTGAACTCCAGGCCTTGGAGAAGAGAAATAGTGAAAACTAGGTTTTCCTTTAGGGTATCTGGGTGGACTGTTTGAATTAGGTCATCCAGATAAGGATGGATCAGTATTCCTTGGAGCCTACAGAAGGCAGTGATAGGAGCTAAGTATTTTGTGAATACCCATATTCATATGCAGTAGAGAGTCCAAAGGGCAAAGCACAGAACTGAAAATGTGAGGAAGCAACAGAATACTGTAAACACTTTCTGTACAGAGAATGAATGGGGATATGCAGGTATGCATCTTTGATGTCCAGAGTGACTAGGATGGCCTGGGGAAGTAGAAGAGCGAAAAGAGTTTGCAGAGTGAGCATACAAAAAGTTGGCACTTTGAGGAAAAGGTTAAGATGGGAGAGGTCTATGACTAGTCTCCATGGACCATCTTTTCTAGGAACTAGGAACATCCTTGAGTAAAACCCTCTTCCTTTTTGTAGTGGTGGGACTTCCTGAATGGTTCCTTGATTTATCAAGTCCTCTAGGATTTGAGGGAACAGATTAACCTGATCCCAAGGAGGTTGTGGAATACCCATGAAGGGGTCGACAGATTTCCATACAATGCAGTAGCCATTTTGGATAATGGAAAGGACCCACTTGTCGGTGGAGATACTTTTCCAAGAGGGAAGAGAAGATGGCAACTGGAAAAGGGGGATGTTTCAGAGATTTGCCAGGTAGTCTCAGACTACCAGGCCTGTCCAGTAAGGGAGTCTTTTGAGCAGGGGTTTGCTGATATCTGGAAGATCCCTGCCTACAGACCCCTTTCTTATGGGAAGGAGGGGAACTGTGTTGTTTCCTTCTCAGAAATTGTGTCTTGGAAGGATGATTTCTGCAATATTTAGGAACTGGAGACACCAAGATGTGTTTCAGTTCCTTAAGCTCTTTTCCTTTTTCATGTAGAGACTTGAAAAGGGCTGCAGCATCAGCATCAAAGAGGGTATAATTATCCAGAGGTGCATCCATAATTTTAGCCTTGATGTCATCAGGCAAAGGTTGAAGTCTTAAGCAAGATTATCTCTTAAGAACAGAACCTGAAGCTGCTGAGCTAACAGAAACCTCAACTGCATCATAACTGCAATTAACTGAAAGTCTAAGCACCTGGGCTGAAGCAGACAGTAACGAGGCAAGCTGAACCTTGGCTAGAGAATCAAGAGTGTCAGATACTAGCGGAGAAGCTTGGGTAAGCAAGGCCAGCACATATTTTGACATGTGGGTCTGGTAGTTAATGGCTCTGAATGCCAGGACAGAGGATGCAAACACTTTTACCTATCCTCACCAGCATTTTGCTATCTTTGTCAGAAGAGAGCAGATTAGTAGAGGGAAGATGTCTAGAAGGTTTGTCTGCAGAAAGGGAAATAAATGTGGGATCTCCTAGAGGATTTAAATAAAAACTTGCTGTCCTCAGGGACTTTATAGAATCTGTCAAGCCTTTTAGAGTCTGGAGTTTGAGAATCTGGATTCTTTGACACAAAGAAAGGCACCCACAAAAGCAGGGAGAACAGAAGGAATGGCCAAGGGAGATGGAGAGTCCATCTGCAACAGATATCATCTCTTTTTAACTTCTGATATTTTACTACTTTTCCATTTGAGGAAATCTCTCATTCTGGAAATAGTTTCTCCAAAAAACAAATCATCTTCTGGAGAATCCCCACTGTTATAATCTAATTCAGGAGAAGCATAGCCTAGAGTCAACTCTGAGATGTGTAAATTAATGAGTCATCTGATGAAGAAGTTTCTTCTTCTCTAGATGCCTCATGTCCCTGTACTGAACTCCTAGGAGTGATGGAAGGAACAGTAATGGAAGGCTGAACACTGGATGGATTTTAAAGTAAGGCAGACATTAAGAATTCCCTGTGAGAAGGCCTGCCAATCTGGAGAAGGCTCCTGGGAGGAGGAAACATGTTTTTGTTTTAATTTTTTCTTACAAGGAAGAACTTTCCCCAGGTTGTAAGGAAATATCCAACTTAGGCCTAGGTTCTGTGGCAGGCATTGGGATAACTTGAGATGGAGGAGCTGAAGGAGCACTGCAAGGGACATCCAAAGTAGTGATCTGTGGTTCCTCCTTAACACCCTAAATGGATGTCTGTGATGCCTCTGCGGACGTGCTAGTGGCACCCTCCCTAATGGCTTCTGAGTTGGTACCTGCAGGTTAGGAAAGAAAGACTAATTGGGCCTCCGGGCCTACACTGTCCTTGAGAGGAACATCTGGATCCAGAGGTGCAGTCGGAGATTCAGGCCTGATCTTTTTGACCTTCTTCGGTGGCACACCGGATGGACCTATGGTGCCCTCCATACCAAAAGCTAGCCTTTTAAGCCACTGATTCTTGAGGTAAATATTAAGAGCCAACAAACAACTACAAAGTGTTTTGGGAATGAATGCTTGGCAAATCACACAATACTTGTAATCATGCTCAGACCCTAAGTAAAACAAACACTGATCGTGGCTATCTTTGTGTGGAATCTGACATCCACAAAGGCACTTGCCTTTTCTAGATGACATTAACCTCAAAAAACATGCAGCAGCAAAAAAGGATCAAAGATTTTCCAGAATGGGGCACTTATCTGAAAACAGCAAACACTTGGCAATCAAACGAATGGTAGAAGTTGGCATTCAGACTGGTGGCAGAGAAGTTTCAAGGAATGATACATGCCAACATCACCTTCATGGCCTACGTTGGCTGCCTAGCCATGTGCAACATCACACGTACCAAGCAGTAGCAAAAGTCTTTTGTATACTGGCCGCACATTCGGGTTGCCTTGGTAGGGTATCCCTCAGGTTATGAATACTGCAACACAGGAATAGAAGGATGTATGAAAAATTTAGTTCTGCCAAAACAGTACCCACGTTGTCTGCAAGGGTGTAACTAAGCATACTCAGTGTATTTAAGTGAGCACATTCTTTTTCTGAGCATCTCCTAGAAATTTTATGGATGAATCACCACAGAATGTTTAGAAGTGTGTATGTAAACTAATGTCTACTATATAGTGCTATACAAAATATGCTTACATAATAGGAATGTGCCTCTAAAACTAGCCTATGAAAACAGTGTGCCCTTTTCTGAAGTATACACGGGCAGCATTTTGAGGGTGAGTACATTTTTTTAAATATAGGAGGTTGCTGAGGAAAGTAGAATGAAGTTGGAGTACAAGCTATACTTTTCTGGCTACATCCCTGGTTGTCTGTGGACATCCAAGGTATGGAGTATCCTTTCTCCCTCATTTTTAAGTTCAGGAGAGAAAACTAGGAGATGGGCAGTTTGGATTAAAGTAAATTGATACCATTTAAGGTATAAAAGAAGGACTACTCATAGAAACCCTGTCCCTGTGGAACATGAGGTAGGGTTGAATCACCATAAGAGCTAGCAACTCAGAAGCCCTTCATACAGAGAGGTCAGACCAATCAGTAAAACTGCTTTCATGTTAAGAACCTAAAGTCAGCCAGATTAGCTGGTTCAAATGGAGCATTAACTTCTCTGACACAAAATTAAGACCCCAAGGAGGGGCCAGCGATTTATTTGGAGGCCTCTTATGCAAAACTCTTCTCAAGAACACTTTGTCATGAGATTGCCTTGAACAGGAGAATACATGAGCAGACATGCTGAAATGGCTGATAAATGAACATGAATAAGAAAAGCCACAGGATACTAACTCACACAAATACTGGAAAACCAGAAAACAACTAGCCCTGAATGCACTACTGGTTATGTTGTTGGCATCAACTACAAAACCTTTTCCAATTGCTAATGTATGATTTTCTAGTAGCAGGCCTTCTTGCCTCCATTTGTACCTGCTGCAAATCCTCAGAAAAAAGGTGCATAAAGTAATTAAGACCATGTCCCAGGCAGTCAAGTGAAGATGATTGATGTTGGAATGTATCGAACATCCCTGTTCTTGTGAGTAGATCCACTCTGTGAGGAAGCTTATGGTAATTGCCCATGGCCATTTCCAAGATAAGTGAGAGCCACAGTTGCTTGGGCCAGAATGGAGTCACCACAATGATCTTGGGGGATTCATTCTGACTCTTCAGAAGTACTGTGGATATTAGTGGAAAGGGTGGAAAAGCATACAGGAACATTCTTGTGCAAAGAAAAGAAAAGAAAAGAAAAGGCATCTGTCTTCCAGGCCTTCTTGCATAAAATCTTGGAACAGAATTTTGCAGATGAATGCTCATGAATGCTCATAGAGGAGGCAAAGAAGTTTACTTGAGGCACTCCCCACAGATGGATTAAATCTTGGAAAACCCTCCTGATCTAGTTTCTATTTGTGAGTGTTTGCCCTGGTTCTGTTCAGCTTGTCTGCTGCACAATTTTGCTCTGACGGAATTTGGGATGCTTGTAGAGCGAGACTGCACTGTGAAGTTGTACCTCAAGCTAACATGGCTAGTATGAAATGGGGGTATGACCAAGTCTTCCCTTGCTTGTTTATGTACCACATGACTGTGGAATTGTATGTAACAACTTGAAGAGGTCCCAGGGACCAAAGATGGTTCAAAGAGTTGAGTGCCTTGATTAGGGCAAGCAACTCTCTGATATTTGTATGGTGCATCTGTCCTTGGTGTTCCACCCCCTGCACATTTATCCCTCCCGAAACTGCTCCTCAAGCAAAAGGGAAACCTAGATTTAAGGATATTTGTTGTCTCCACTAAAACATTTCTCTTCTGACAAACCAGAGTACTGGTATCTGAAAAGACAAAGGGTGTTGATGCTAAGACCAAAGATATTTCAGACACTATTGTATCTTTCTCATCTGGAGTCATGCCCAAGAGTATCATAAGAATCATAGATGCCATAAGACACAAAATTCTGAAGTATTCCCTCACAGTGACTGAAGTCTGAGTAAAAAACTTACACATAGATCTAGATAAAGATCTATGTTCCAGTGGAAGAAAAGCTCTTTGAACTGAGGTGACTAGTTGACATTCTAGGAACAAAATCCTTTGTGAGGAAATCAAGAAAGATTTTTGAATGCTCTTGGAATCCCAGCTTGTGCAAGAGATCTCTCAACCAAGAGAGACTCCTGACATTTTGAAAGAGAGACTGCAAAGATAAGCAAGCCATTTAAATATGGAAAAATGTGGATACCCTGTAGCCTGCAATGAACTATAATTGTAGCCAGACATATTAGTGCAGTGGCTAGTCCAAATGGTAAGGCAGAGAAATGATAATGTCATCCAAACACACAAAACGTTAAGAAACACCTGAAGTCTGGATGAATACGGATGCGAAGATAAGCATCTTTTAAGTCCAGTGTTACCATGAGACTTGAAAGAAGAAGAGGAGGTAACAGGTTGCAAAGTGACACACTTTTGAATTCAGGCACTATCACAAACAGGTTTGGGAAATAAAGACCCATAGCTGGTCTCTGAGCATTTTTTATAAAACATCCCTCATACTTTCACAATATGTCACAATATGTCAGAACAAGTTTTAACACATCAGCCTGACGATTTGAAATTCTGAAATCAAAGTTGCAGAACTATACACTTTTTATACACTTTTTCTCTATACCTATCAATAAATGTTCCCATCCTTATTAGAAAGAGTAGGATTGGAATTACCCAAGTGTTTATGAGCAGTGGTGTCAACTGAGGCTATAGTTACTGCATTAGTTTTGGGAATAGAGAACATTCAAAAATCCTTCTCGACTCCCTCGCAAAGGATTTTGTTCCTAGAATGTCAACTAGTCATCTATCTGCCTTTTTAGGGAAAGCTGGCTGAGTATCAGGAAAATACAGGTTGTAAGACACACATCCTCTAAAGCAGACAGGGCAGAAGGAATGGGTGTAGGTTCTAGAAATTCCTTCTCTAACAACTTGCAGTATTTTCTGAGGGATCAAGAAATCTGTGTTCTCCCACTAAAAACAATGGGACATTATAGCAATAGACTCGCAGAAAGAGAATCCCCCAGGAAGAATCAGAAACTGTGCTCTCCTCAGAGTCTGAATTGGTAATCTGAGGACAAAACCCTGAATCCATCCCTACATCTTTCTCTTCAGATTCATAATCCTGGATCTCTTCAGGAAAAGACTCATCCTTCTTTCTTTTACAGGACCAGGGGTGGCTCGTGCTATAGGACTGTGGGACTGCAGCCCCTCCGCCTGTAAAATGGGTCCCCTACCTGTATAAATTTGCCGTAGAACATATTAAATAAGTAAAAATTCTCGCCGTAGAACATATTTAAAAAATGAAAATTCTCGGACTCCGTGCATGCGTGCTTAGCTCCTGACTGCTGTGTTAGGCAGACCAGAACTCTAAGCACGCATGCTCAGGCATTCCGAGCTCCAGACTGCTCTGTTAGGCAGTCTGGATAGGGAAGGCAGGAAACTCCACCCTTCCAGCCCAGAGGTCTGTGCAGTGACGACCGCACAAACTGGAAGGTCACCGGACTGCATCGCCCACAGGCTGGACCAACAGCAGGAGGCTCCAGCCTCCACACATCTCATGGGAGACCCAACGGCATGTGCGGACCAGCAGAATATCACGGGAGACCCAACAGTATTCATGGACCATTATGGAGGACCAATCGGGCTGCAGGATCGTTACAGAAGAGCTGATCGCAACAGGTAGGGTGTTTATGAAGGACTGTGTGTGATCGCTGCAGAAACTGTGTGTGTGTGTGTGTGTGTGTGTGTGTGTGTGTGTGTGTGTGTGTGTGTGTGTGTGTGTGTGTGTGTGTGTGTGTGTGTGTACATTTTATAATATGATTTTGTGAGAGGCAATAATTTAGATTTAATGTTTTGTGATCTAATATTTTAGCTGAAATGAAGTAATTACTAGGGTTATTTTACTGTGCTCTTATTTGATCTGAGGAGGAGATGGAAAATGTATGTTCCAGGCATTTACCATAACTTATTGAATTCTCAATGTTATGCATTTTTTTTTAATTTTAGAAAACATTGTTCTAACGGTTTATATGACTTTCTGTTGTGTCTGACATCACTTTGTTTGCTCCAGTTGTTTTTTTCTCTTTCAATTTCCTATACTATTTAAATGGTTTATTTGGAAGTATTTTATGAACTTTACAATATTTTGGGAGTTAAAACAGATTAAATCTGATTAAAAAGGTTGTATTTCCTGACTTCCTGTCCCTGTACAAGTTGTGAGAGAAGGGACTAAAGATTGAGATTCCTAGCTTCTCATAATGGGTTCCCATTGTGTGTTTGAGACTAATTAGTCCCAAAACAAGAAGAAATTAAGTGTGATAGGAGGATTATAGGTATCTTAGAGATAGAATATGTGTGTGTGCATGTTTGTGTGTGGTACAGTCTCTACATCTTGGGGGAGGTAGGCTTGTATGCTGTAACAATGCTTTTAACGAGGTTGTGCTTTTGTGCTTTTCTTTTACATCTGGAGAATTCTGCTTAATTTTCAGAGCTTGTGGGTTTGTTTTGTAGAATTTAAAACATCTGATAGTATTGTGCATTAAATTTATGTCCAGTCTACTGTAAAAATAGCCTGGGGTTATTGGCATGTTGTAATTGAAATGCTTTCTTCTATGCAGAATTAATTAATAAAATATACATTTTATGTTGGTTAGGGGTGTGTGTGTGTGTGTGTGTGTGTGTGTGTACATATATGTACAGTGGGGCTTGAGAGCTTACCACAGTGTTTAAGATTTATTTATCAATAAGGAAGACGCCCTGTGATTTATGAGCTTGTTAAGCTTCAGAAAGATAACAGCTATAATGATGTGTACTTTTAACAGATATTCTCAGAAATCAATTATTTTACCTCAGAAATTCTTTTAGTGAGAGTGTGTGTGTGAGAGAGAGAGAGTGTGTGTGTGAGAGAGAGAGAGTGTGTGTGTGTGTTTGTGTGTGTGTGTGAGAGAGAGAGTGTGTGTGTGTGCACGCGTGCATGTATGTCTTTTTTGTGCTCCTAATATACTAATAACAAAGCTCTCTTAGCAGTCTCAATGGCTGGAGTTGAGCCCCCATTTCACTGTTTACTGCAATAAATATCTTTGGTCATCAGATGACCTCCAGATGATTACATGCAACCCAAAGCTGAACCCATTATTTTATTTTATTTATTCTTGCTGCTCTTTGACTGAATATCTCAGCATGACCACAGCATTTTATGTTTTACTTTACTCAAGTGAGATTTTCTGGAATCTCCGGCAGTGGATGAATACGTGTGTGTGTGTGTGTGTGTGTGTGTGTGTGTGTGTGTGTGTGTGTGTATATATAAAATGCCCCAGTTACTTCATGGTGGTGGGTAGAGAATAAGGCTTGAACCCTGTACCTTGGGCCCAAGTGACAAGAGCCTGAATTCCCTACCCACCACCATTTGTAAAATGTGTGCAGATTTTTGCCTCATATTTGTCCTGTTCCTCAAAATCTGTGTTTTTTGTATTTTTGTCACTTTACTTAACATAGCCAGTAATGCAATGGTGCAGTGGTAGCAGTGTTGCCTGAGAGCTATGGGTTGTCTGGTTTGATTCTTGGCTGGGGTGCCTTCTATGTGAAGTCTGCATGTCCTCCCTGTGTTTGTGTGAGTTTGCTCTGGTGTCCTCAGTGGGTATTTGTCCCTATTATTTGGGCTGTATTCCCCCATTATTGGCTTCATCCCGGTTATTTGTGACAAAGTTGAGAGCTATGGTGATAACTGAACTCACTGAATATGTTTGGGAGCGGTTTTCCCCCATTATTGGCTTTGTTCAGGTGTTTTGTGCTACGATGTTGACAGCTATGGTGAGAACTGAATTCACTAAATGGTAGCCATTTAAGTTTGTCTTCCTTTCTTTCATAAAAATAGATGATTTGGCATAGTGGTATGTTGCTCTGGCTGTTTTGCACAGGGTTCTGGGTTCAATACTTGGCAGTGAAATGTATGGTGGTAACACAGCATTTTATTCTAGCAACTTTCCAACATTATACAAGCAATATTTAAAATGTGTCCCCCCCCCCAAATAAATTTTGGCTTTTTCCAGATTTCTTGTGCTGCAAAGTTCAGAGATACAGCTGAGTGTCGAGTAGATTTTACAAGGAGCTGAGAGCTGCAGGGGAACAAAAGTTTAGTGCTGCTTATGCCGTGTCTGCTTACATTGTAAATAGCACAACAGGTAGTGCACTTGCTTTTGATGCAGAAGGCTGTGAGTTCTACTCCCACAGTAAGTAGATCCATTGCTGATACTGTACTCTGTTGTAAAGGGGATGGATGCTGCAGTCCTCTTTGGCAAAGATGCTAGTAACTTTGAACCTGTTATCAGTTTGCCATCCATTCCCTATTGTGATATTACTATCATTATCATTTTTTTAATGCAACATAGGCAATTTATTCCTCAAGGGCAACAGGCACTTTATTTGTAGATGAAACAATGACATATAAAGTTGTTTGCTAGCAGTAACCTCTTCATTAGTTAACAGATTTCTTTAATGTGGAATTATTTAGATGACTTTTACTTCTTCAGAGACTGTGCATATTTACTGATACTAGTGGACTGTAGAAGTTTGAGTAGACATTTATGATGGAAATGTTCTGAATTGGGCAGTTTTGTCATTATTGGTGCATGCATTTTGTTTCATTGTTTACTGGAAAAATGTTCAAAACAATAAATTTAAAATGCCCTCTAACAACTGTATTGTATTGTACAAGGAATATAATTTAATACAGTCAGGAAGGTGTATCAAAGAGCATGTGTATATTTTGTGTTCAAGGGGCCTATGATTTGAAAACAGCCCAAAATTAATCTTTATCTACCACTGGCAAAATGTATTTTCTTTGAATGTGGGTTTCAATGCTGTTTCAATGAATGTGAGTTTTAAGGGCAGAGAAGTTTTAATGCCAAGTCTATTTTCATTGCGAGACTGCATTGCTTTGTTTAGCAGATATCTGTTGGGGTTTATGCTGTAAAATATAAAATAAAACTTTCAAATGAAATCCATATCATCACAGAAGTAAAGCAGTATGCACATTACAGTGTTTATGGCAAATGGGGCGAAATAACCAAGGAATGGGACATTGGAATTGCTGCGGGGGGACGCTCCATTCGACCATGATTTTGTGAGGGGGGGGGGCAACAAACTCAGACATCCCCGGCTGAACTATACCTCTCAACTGTCCAGAATTTTGCAGAATGAATTGATTTTTGCTTCTTATTTTTGTTTTTTTCCTCATAAAATTTGTGGTTTTCTGCCAAATCATTTAGGAATGAAGTCACTAAATAATGACAGACATTGAGTTTCAGACGTCATAACCTTCAGAAAAATGCATGCTAAACCAAGACCTGTTATTCTATCAACTGTCTTTTTAGTACTGTTTGTATGTTCCCCCAATATATTTGGCCTTATCCAGATTTCCTGCATTAAGAGGTTAAGAGTTACATGCAAATAAATCGCTTTATAGAATTAGGAATATCCAAACCTCTCAACTGTCTCCAATTTTGGCTCAAAATGTTGCTCTCCCCCTAATAATCCCTATGCAAAATGGAAGAAAACGTGGAGGGTTTACAGTTATAAATAACTGTAATGATCAGAGTTATAGATTACTTTCATTTCAGAAATGCATGTACATGCACTTATTTTGTCAGCTGCTCAAGTTAACAGTACTAATTTTAAAAAGGTGTCCCTTCTTTGACAGGTTCCCAGCTGTATTGTGTGGCAATTTAATATTTTTACATACATATTTGGTCTGTTTTTCATAAAAATTGTGGTTTTCTGGCAAATTAGTAGCAAATCATTAAAGGTTGAAGTTAGAAAATAATGGCAGGCATTTGAGTTTCAGATCTCATACCCTTCAAAAATTCATACTAATGCAAGACCTAATACTATTCTATTATCTTTCTAAGTTTATAAGAGCAATATTTAAAAATTGTCTTTATTTTTGGGCCTGTGTCCCACTATGTATGGCTTTGTCCAAATTTCTTGCTCTGAGGTTGAGAGGTATGAGTGCCAGAGCCATCAGTGTCAGCCAGAGACATTTCCAACTATGACCTACTTGTTGCACTCCACTCCCCATTATAGTGGCTCTGGATGTGTCCAAGCAAGGCAAGGAGCAGTTATGCAGTGTAAGTGTGCAGAGTATCCCCCCATCCAAGGGAGACCACAAGTATGACCGTGGCTTTTCATCTGTCCTTGATTTTGCAGAATGTTCTGTTTTTCTGTCAGATTTTTATACTGTTGATTTATGTTTTTTATTATTTAGAAAATGCATGCTGTGACAGTGCTCTGTTTAAGTAGCAATGATTTAATGACCATCAAGTAAGCTTGTTGGAGATTGTAAGATGCAAGTAAGCTTTAATAAGCATACTGTTAAAGAATTACCAACATTGAAAGCCTTTTCATTGTTGCCATGCAGAGAATATTTACATAACTAGATAATGTATAGACCTTAGGTATTGAAATGCATATGACAGTATTTGTAATAAAGGACAGGATTACAGTATTTTCAGAAGCTCATTACATTTGTTGGAGACTTGCAGTTATCTTTGCAGGCTTTACCCGTAAACTAAACAGAATGCCAGTCTATCATGTGTGGTCCATAACTTGTGCAGTAATTGTCTATCATGTGTGGTCCATAACTTGTGCAATAATCCTTTAAGCAATTTATCTTGAGCTTGTTTCTTGTTCGCTGTTCTTTTTTACTTTGATCATGTGTTCTCCATGAAACAAGTAGATAACTGTTGTCAGGCAGCAAGTCATTTTTTGATAAGAAACATTTTTACAAGTGGGGGTATCACAAAGACTGCTACTTTCAGCATGTTACTTGGTCATTTTATAAAGCTGAATATAAATTATAATTAGAACTGCAGTGCAAGGAGAAGTCATTTTGTCTCGACTGGACTCTCATAATGACGGTATGGCACCCAGGGCAGCGTATTTAATTTAAGTTCCAGTTGTTGCGGTTTTGAGCATAGCTCCACCCATTTCTAGCTAGTTACACCCCTTCCCATTGGCCCCACCCATTCAGCTGTCTCCTGCAGCCCCCCTTTAGTTTGAAGTCACCAGCTGCCACTGTACAGGACTGCTCTACAAGAAGGATAAATAGCCAGAATAAAACCCTGAGCCAATCCCAGTAAACTACTCCTAACCAAAGAAATTTGAAAAGGAGTAGATACACGTTTGGTTTTCTGTTTCTTTTTCACAGGAAAAATGGGGCCAGCCATGTTACCAATGGCAGCAGCTGCTGCTTCCCCATGGATGTTCTGACACAACAGGGAAACCTTCCCTTTTTCTTCTCTCAGGACCAACAAGAGACTGAATCTGCTCCATGGTCAACTCAAAAATGATTCCTCTTTCCCAGGGAAGACAGGCATCAAATGCTGGTAAAACTATCAGTCCACAGAAGTTACTTTTTTGACAAAAATACACAGTAAAAAGCACTTTCAAACACTATGGCAGCCTCACAACAGAAAATTTACCTGATAACATTTTCTATGGAGAAATTGTTTATACAGATTTAAAAATGACATAAAAATGAGTGCACCGTTTAAGAGTTGGTCTTAAGACAGTCCATTAAAACACAAGACTCCTGGCTTTAAAATAACTTTCCTGAAGAGGAAAGCAATTAAACGTCAGTAAATTTAAGAAAATGGCAGTGTTTTCCCCAAAGGGAACTTATTGGCCCAGTAAAGGAAAGCACAAGCCGACCATCTACCCTCAAAAATCTCAGAGAAGCGTACTATTTGGAGGCAGTAAAGCTCTGAAGAACTTTGCACCCACACTTGGCGTTTAGTCAGCTCACCTCGAGCTGCTTGACAGTTTGGGTGACTGGAAGGTACCCTGAAGCTTTGGAAACAGGCAGTCTGTTGCAGCTAAGGCTACTGCAGCAATGATCAATATGAATACCATTTTTGCTTTCAGAATTTGTACCTGCAACTCTAACTACAGGGATTCTGTCAGATAACCAGTTTAGCTATTCACTGCACAACATAAGGATTTATATTCAGATTTCCAAGTCTGTCATTAATGCCTGAGTACAGAACAGTGTCAAAAGTCTTGGCCAGGTCCAGATATGCTGTATCTACTACATAACTACTATCCACTGCTTTGTTTACTTGTTCAAAGAAATTAATGAGGTTAAAGAGGCAAAATCTTCTTCTGACAATGCCAAATCGATAAGGGTACAGTGTTGAGAGATTTTCAATTTCCAGATTAATGAAGTATGATATAAGCAGCTATTTAGCTTTATATACGAGGTAAGCAAAACTAATAGGCCTATAGACATCAGGGTCCATTTTGACGCTATTCTTGTTTAACAGCATTACAATGGCTGTTTTCCAGGCTTCGGGAATGTAATGAGTAGAAAAGCTTAGATTAAAGAGGCTAAATTAGGAGTCCAGATAGGCCATATTTAGCATTGATAATCAGGCAACATGGTATATTATCAGGGCTTATGGATGAGGTATTTTTAGCTTTTGAGAAGGCTGACAGAACTTGTTCCATAGTAGTTAAAGGGGAAGGCTCAGACTGTGGAATAGCTGCAACTACAGGTAGAGTATGTTTGTGTCTTTCGGCTTTTCCCAGTTAGGGGTTGCCACAGCAGAACTCCGGTCTGCTAATGATTGGCAGTAGATTTTTACGTGCTGGCTTGCCCGGCCTAATGCACAACCTTCAATGAAGGAACTCCCATTCATGCATGTTGCCACACAGAAGACGCTCTAACTGAGAATCAAACGGGCAATGTCTAACTGTGAGGCAACAACGCTACCCCAGCACCACCACTGCAGTCTAACTACAGGTTTGCACTAAATTTGTCAACTAGGGTATTATCTATTTTATTTGGGTCAGTGTGTGCAGTATTATTGCGGACTATCCCCAAAAACTGTCAGATATTAATTCTAAACTTCTTGACATTTAAAGAATAAACAACAATGTCTTTCGGCTTTTCGCAGTTAAGGGTCACCACAGCAGATCACCGGTTCACAGATTAATTTGCAGTGGAGTTTTTTATAGTGTTGAGTTGCCAGCTCAGAGCCCAGCCTTCACAGAAGGCATATGCACCTACCTGCATGTCTTTAAAACTCACTCGACTACAGGCAGGACATGTAGACTCCACACAGAAGCCACTCCAGCCAAGAATCAAACCAGAAAACCTCTTCCTGTGAGGCGACAATGCTAACTGCTGCACCACCACAACCATTTAATTTTTTTTTCCCCTAAAAGCCTTTGATGGCAGAATATGAGACAGCAGTTTGCACTAACTCTTTGGATGAGCAAGAGACTTCTGTATTTGGTTAAGGCATAATTTAATACAATCATAGTTCCTTATAACAATACTATCTCTCTTGTAAGACATCTGCATCTGTCCCAGGGATTTGACCTTTTTTTATCATTTGTAAATTCACTTACTAATAGTTCATGTGATTCTATAAGAAGATGCATCATTCACTGTTGCACACTTTCTTCTGTATCACATGCATAACTATACAAAATCTACAAAACAGTTTCAAAAGCACATGCACAATATAGCTAAAAATAATGTTATGATGGACATTTTCTAAGTCAGTCAGTGAAGTTCCTCACATCCTAAAGGAGGATGGGTTGATGCCTCTATCTTCAATATATATTGTTAGAATGGAACTACCATACAGTTTATTTTTATTAGTTTATTTGCTTTTATCAGGTAAGCCCATCTGTGTGGGTAACCCATCTTCCAGTGAGCCTTAGGGAGCACACTGGCAGTGTTACTGAAGAATTTCTATCTTTTTGGATGCTATTTTAACCCCTTGGTACAAAAACCATTTAGTTATGTAAGGGATTAGTGGGATTTTTTAGATTCACTTAGACATTTCCAGTTTATCAGGACAAAAGTATTAATGGTTACTTTAGACATTACGTCTTTTATTTATCAGTATACCAATTGACAGAGGTACTGATTTTATTTATCTAGGTATTCAGAATATGCCAATAATTAGATCAATACATGCTATTTATTAATGGAAGTTATGCTGGAAAATATTTCTTAATTCTTAATTGAATTTATTATCAGCAGTTACAGGGTGGAGCTTTGCAGGGCAACTGTAGCTCCATTGTTGGCTAACTTGGTGCTTGGATGGTGGGAAAAGTACAGTTTTGTACCTACCATAAATGCAGATGTTCGAAGATCCACATTGCTGCAGTCCTAACACTTGGGTAGTCTCCGTCTCGGCTCGGCCCGAATATCAGATCATAAAACAGACTGGCGTCGGTCAAAGCGACTGACACCAGGACATCAGGCGAATGGGTAAATCGCTATCCTGCGTCGGCGATCATATCCTTTGTCTTCCCCAGATGTCAGAAGACCTAAAAAAAAAAAACCGCAGACAACCCATAAACAAACACAACCAACCAGTCCAACCCTAAAAAAATAAATATATACAATATATACACACTATACCTCAGACAGGGATAACCTAGGCACACCACACAACCACACTCAAAGGAGGGAAGGAGGAATTGGATGACTGCAGCAATGTGTGGATCTTACATCATCTACTATGGTAGAGTACAAAACTGTATATTTCTCACATTGCTGCAGTGCTAGTCCTATTACTGAGTAGAATCCCAAAGCAGAGGAGGATGGCTAACCTATAATGAAGCAGGGGCTGGCAGGCCAAAATGCCCACAGCAGGCACAACAAAGGCCCTGGACCAGTAGGATTTAGAGTGAAGCCTAGGAGAAGGTAAGGTATAGGCTGATACTGAACTGGCTGCCCACTCTCAAGCCAAATCCCCCAGCCAGTTACCTCAAAAAAGAATGAAGTGGCAGTAGCCCTAGTGGATGAGGCCCTAAGCCCAATTGGAATGATACATACATGATAAGATATTAACAGAAAACAATACAAAAAATCCTTACAAATAGAAAGTTTGACACGGAGGGAGGCTTGCCCTGAGCACAAAACAAAGAGAAACTAAGAAATTCTACTCCAAATGTCTGAATCCTTCTGAAATGTCATCAGTACTGCCTGTGTACATCGTGTATGTATCTAAATCTTTCCCCTTTAGTTTGGGGATTTGCATAGTTTGGAGTTTAATTTGAGGTTACAAAATGAACCGTTTAGTTTGGTTTTTAAGCCAGAAAAGACACTAGGCATAAAACTGACTATCCTTATGGAAAATTAAGAAAGGCTATGGAAAGGGGTAAAGAAGAAATCAGAAACCATAGAGGCCTTGGCCAGCAAAAAACCCTTCTTGCAGAGGTAATCAAAAACAGCAGCAGAACTCCATGACAAATATTTCAACTCAGTCTCAGCTGTAAAATTCAAAAGGTTGTAGAGTTAAGTAAGCTCCAACACAGGGTCTTCTCCCAGCAGGAGCCCCTCTCCTCATTGCTTGAACAAAGGATGAGAAAACAATGGTGGGTCACAGTAAGGACACAAGATGAAGAAAACATGTGAGGGTCTTGAATAGAAATTGAGGACCTTTGTCCAATAACTCAGTAAGATATTGAAGGAGCCACTTTTAAATTCAACTCAAATGAATAAAAAATCCATACACTTAATAAAAATCCAAAATATCCAAATCCTTAGCTGCACTCCAAAAATAAAAATCTTCTTCCTTTTATCACAATTAAAATCACATGTTGTGGAAGTTTCTAGCTTCCAATGGTTTTAAACAGAATTTGTGAAAGTTGAGACCCTTTAGTGAAATAAATGCCATATACTATGTATGTTCCTGAAGGGACAGAAGGCTTGAATCAAAACAAATGACTGTCCTCCTGGGACAACAGCTTCGGAATCAAAGGCAAAGTGCTGTTGAGCTTCCGCTTGAGAGACTCGTAAGTAATCCTTGGGTGCTGTGTCCCTTTAAGTACCTGGAGCCAAAGAGTTCCCCTGGACTTGGCACAATACAGAAGATTTTCGTAGCTTTCCAAGGGAAGGCTTTCCAAGAAAGAGCATACACATGAAGATTTTCACTGAAAGAAAGAATGCAACCTTTTTGACGAAAACTTAGGCAACAACACGCTCTATGCTTGGAGTTTAACAGATTTATGTCAAGTGGAGAACAGATCTATGTCTTCTTTCCTCCATGGGAATCAATTTTTTCATACATGACATCATTCACCCACTCGTGGGGACCCATGATTTGTCTGCCTGTAACATTAAACTGAAGCAGTGCTGCCCGGCAGAATTGTAAACTGCCATTTAGGATGAAATGTAAGATTGAGTAGTCTCAAATCATTTACATGATGTGTATGTTGTTTGTTTGAATATGTTTTCCCAAGATGTGTTGAATAACAGAAAGATTGTAATTTTGACTGGACACCTGCCCTGGACTGCTAAGACCTTAACCAGTATTATTGCAAGGACTTGAAGTTTATGCTCCCTTTTGTTCCATATGTATATTACAATGTTGTATCCAGCCCTTGTTTGTTAAGGTGTTTCCATTTAGATTGAGAGGTGCATCATTTGTCACAGAGTGACCTGAGTTGTAAAAAATTCCTTGTACAACGATGTTAGGAGAGTCCTTGTTTGGGTGACATTTCCTCCACAGTGCTGCAAAAATGTTTTTTTATGCACCATATTATTTTCCCTCATATACAGTTTGGCATTGGCAGCTGTGTCCATTGCAACATGAAATACCAGATCTGAAGGACTGAAGCACTTGTCATGAGGAACTGAAGAAATACTGAATGCCAGAAATGAAAGGCTTGAAGGACTGTCCTTGTTATCAGCCCATCTGGAAAGCGATAGAAGAGATAAGTGAAGGAAAGAAAGCTTTGTTTGTCGAGGTTTGAAAGGGTTGGACTTGGGACTCTGTATTGTTTCTTACTCCAGAATACACCACTGGACTTGTGGGTACTCCAGAACTAGACTTAGATTTTCGTTCTCGCTCTTACCCCAGGCATCTTGCAACTGCCAAATAAGGCCTTCCTTTGTGAAAGTTTCAGAATGCTAATGCTATCACTGGAGCCAGAACTTTTGCAAATAAGGATAGATTTGTAGATCTCCATTGAGCCAATGCTGCTGATAGCGAGAGGGAAGAGTCAGTCTCAAAATGCGCCTACTAGCCAGCTGATAGCCTGCAGAGAACTGATAGCGAGAAGATACTTCCCCTGCAAAGTATACGCAGTGCAACCCTGCCTGTGGCTGTTGTAGCGTCATGAAGTTAAGCCTGAGATCAAGTTACCATTGGGTGATAAAAGCCAATAGAGGTCCAACATGTTGTAGCCTTTTTGTTTTTGAACTTGGGAATGTCAGATAAGCCCCTTTCTGGCATAGGAACCCGGCTATATAAAATCATTGGAACAACAGAAATTAAAACAAGAGCCTCTATTCTTTGTTGAGGAGGGCTCTTGGGCACCGTATATGAAAGGGGTTGGAAAGGTAAAGAAATCCTCTAACATGCCGTGCCATATTGTTGAGGAGAATGTCTTGCAGGGGTAATGAAAGTATGCAAATTAAAAGGATAAAACCTGTAACCGTCCCACCTGATATTTTGTACCCAGGTGTCCAAGTTCTGTTTGGTTTGATTTTGGGTCTGTTTCTGAAACCTTCCTCCCTGCTGTCTGTTCAGGCTGAGAGGGTGGCAGCAGCTGTCAGAGGGCTGTTTTTGAGAGAAGGACTGACACTGGCCCCACCTGCCCTCACCCAGAGACTAGGCAGGAGAAGACCCTGTCCTAGGCCGAGCTGACCTGCCCCTGCCTGCCATTAGATCTACCCCTACACTGGGAATCACTAAGGATATCCCACCCCTTGAAGTAGTAGGCCTCTGCACTAAACTGCCTTAACAACCTGCAAAAACAAAACATCTGCAAACAAACTGCAGCCTTGTCTTCCATTTTTCTTTAAAACCTCATTTGGAGGAGAACCAAACAAGAACTGATGAAACAGGAGAACCAAAAATCCTAGTTTGCTGTGGTCAGAATCCCAGTTTCTCACCAAAGAGATGGGCATAAGAAGCGACCCACCTTGACCAGTGGCACGCACTAGGCGAATTCATACATGCCAATCAACACATTGAGAGAAGGCTACCCACCCGTTCAGAAACATGCACTAAATCTGTGTAACTCTTACAATCAATGCCTTCCGCCCAGAGCATCACCTTTATATTTTTGGCTGTTCCACATATCAATTTTCCCTGGCCAATGTATGAAACTGATTTTATTCTGCTCTGGCTAGAGTGGAAAAGTTCCTAGCTAACAGCCCAGCCTAGGAAGTAAAAAGCCTCTTTATCTTTCAGGCACACTTCTTGACAGCAGAAGCCAGGAACCCCATATAACATTTAAGAGTTTCTGGAGTCTGCCCTAGGACTCTTAAATGATTTAAATGAGCTTCTAGCACCCTGTGCTACCTCTTATCTAAAGAAGGAGGTTCTGAGGCAAAAATCTCAGAAAAATAGCCTCTACAAGGAAAAATGTAAATCTTTCAGATCAGGATAAATGGCTAAGAAAGGTGCTCAGGAGGAGACAAAGAATCCTACAAAATTTTCCAAGAGGAAGAGAAATCCTGAGAATCCTCCCAGTCTCAGAATAATCATGGAGTGACATCCGAAGCCCAACCATAAAGTCCCAACACAGGTTCCATCGTAGATCTCCCATCAGAATCAGAATAATGAGAATACTCATGACAGTCTCTTCTGCCATCAATAAAACTAAGCCTGCTTCTGCCATTAAACTCAGGAATTTTCTGTACCTCTACATCCTAGGAACTAGATGAGCCTCTGCATAAGTGTTGGAAGCAGAAAGAGAGGGCTAAGCCACCTTAGGAAGGGCAGCCTGGGGCAAGGACAGGTGGCACCCCTGACAAAACCTGAGGGGCCTCACATCACCTGCGAGAAGCAGAAAGAAGGGGCCTACTCCAGGGAGGCCTGGAGGGTACAGTTACCTGAGAAGGAAGCCAGCCTGAGAAGCCTCCTCGGAGGCCACCGGTGCCTCTGGGGAGGCTCCTCTGAGGCACACAGTCCCAGGCTGCGTCCCCGGAGGCCGGTTCCACTGCATATTCCTCTTGCACACCTCCCAATGACCGGCCGGGCTCACAGCACCCGGCGGCATGTGCTAATTTTATTAAACAAAGACTAACCTGGCACAATCCAACCTACGGCTCAGTGCTCGCGTTTATTAAACCCAAATACAAAAAATCCACCCTTCCCATCTGGTTCATCCAAAGAAAACAAGGTATACAAATTATGGAAATCCGGTAAACCTATCACAAAAAAGACAAAATACAACTATTTCTGGCAGGTACCATCCATTAGGCCAACAAGGCCTGACTTAATCCCGAAAGAATACCCAGAATAAGTACCAACTTGCATGACTGCGGTCTGAAATCTACTTTGAAAAGAAAATTGACAGAACGGCGCGGACTAACGCTACTTCTGCATGGACCGATTTCTGTCTGAAACCAATCCAATGTTTTGACTAAGGTTCCTTTTTTGTGCAACACATTTTACTTTATAAGAGTTTTGACGATGATTTCATTTTTATTAAGGATGGCGATGTTGGTAATATTGAGCAGTTTAGAACTACTTTAAATAGCAGCACTGAATTTTTATTTGTATTTTAGGTTCTATTGGAGTTGGCGTTCATTATCTGGATATCCTTATTACTTGTGATTACGATACTAGGACGTTTCATAGTAGTAACTTTAGACAGTCTTGTTTCTGCATTTCACTACTGCACATCTTGTTTTATTAAAAATAACACAGAAGGCATCTATGAGTTTAGTGATATGTTTTGCTTAATGGGTTATGATAAATGTACATTAGAAGTTACTGCTAAAGAGATCATCACTAGAAGAGCTGAACAATTTCATCCTGTATTAACAGCTGGTAACCTCAAAGTCTTGAATCATTCTAACATTACATTTAAGAATAGTTTTGTTTTACAAATGTCCATTGACAATAACAGCATAAGGAATGCGATCTCGGATAACTGGAAAATATTAAAAGGAAATGAGGACTTTGCGACTTTTGATAATTCAGGATCCACTTTTGTTCATTAGAAAACTAGATCTTTAAAGCAGTATTTGGAAAATAAAGATACCAAAGTGCCCTCTCTGTAACTATATATAAAATAAGGGTATGGTTTAGTGTGGTTTTGGTAGTGCCTGTAATTTTGTGTTGGAAGGACCTGACATTAGCCTTTCATATTTGGATAGGACCATAGAATTAAGGAAGCATTTTAACTGTAATTCCTTTGGTTTAGTATATATTGCTATTTGCTTTAACTGTGAAGTCTTATTACGTGGGCATGACTACACACAGACTTTCCAAAATAATAAAGGAACATTTGCATTCCATCAGAAGGAAGGATGAAAATAACACCAAGTATGCTAGATCATGCACATCCTTTAAAACATTTTATTTTAGAGTATTGAAGAGATTTCCATTGAATTACAGGGGTAGTCATTTTAAGAATTCTTTACAGAAGAAGGAAACATTACAGCAGATTAGGTTACAGGCTGATAAATGTCTAGGGATTAATGGAATTATTAATAAGTATTCTTTTAAGTTAGCTGATTATTGGTTTAGTAAGTTTTTATTTTTGTATTCATATTTTGATTGGAACAGGATGCAAATTAGATTGAATTAAATTAAATCAAATTAAAAGGATTTATTATAATGTTGATATTTAATAAATTTAGCATAACATGCTTTATAATAGCATGTGTTAATTAATATGTGTGCGTTTTTTAGAATATTTTCTTAATTGACCATGTTAATGAACTATTAGCTTTTATTGGTTGTTTGAACTATAAATACAATGTCACATGTAATGTTTTGTTATTTTGAAGAAGTCCAATGTTGACTCACTGATGGAAATGCTTAATGTATTTAAAGTTTCCTTGGGATGTACTGCTGTTGGTGGTTTTCATTGCCAGTTTGTGAATAAGAAATGAACAACATTGCACTGTTGATGTAAAAGAGACTGATCTCAGATACTTGCAGCATTTGTCAACTGCTTTTGGTACAGCAGTGGTCAACCAAAGGGACATGCATATGCATAATGAAATTTTACATCACTATTTACATGCATTAATAGAGGAATATGATTTAAAAAATACATTATTGTCATGAGGTTGTGGATGATGTAGAAGCACTCCTTAAAGATTCATTCAGAAGGAAGTGCTATTCTGAGGACTCAAAACAAGTTCTAGGGAAAGCCTTGCCATTTATATGGCTGTGTTTGCTCTTTCAAATAAGCATATGATTGTATTCACTCAAGTAAGGTTTTACTTTTGTATGAAGCTATTTTCCCTCACAATTAAACTAGGATTTTAGTTATACCATGTTTACCCTCTCCGCAGAAAGCCACATATCTTAAATCATTTTTAAACCTTTAAACATGCACTAATGCCCACCACAGGGGTGATTCATTAGCCACTAAACACAGCATAAACTCCTCAGTATCCAAGATTGACTGACTACCACTGGTACCTTGGCTTTTTTCAAACTTCTTAATATTAAATTTTTCAAATGTGCAGCACAAACAAAACACAAGGAAATGGTCTACAGCACAAGCAAAATATGCACAGAAAATTTACAGTAGTTAACACTGTGTAAAAGAAGCAAAAATATACAGTTTAGAAAACAGAAAGTGACAAGCTCTTCAAGAAAAATAATTTGGTGCAACATAAAAAAATCAAGATCTTATTTAGGGTATGCCCAAAATAATATGATTTAAACTTTTCCAAGATGCTTTCCAGTCCTGGATTTTTTTTCTTGAGCCTACTTTGTCAACTTTCCATACATTAAAATACAAGGTTATATTAGGAAGAAAAGTGTGCTGTGAAAATCTGTTACTGAGCAGTTATACAGAACTTTATTATACTACTGTTTACAAAATTACCTAGTTTAGTAAAGTCCAAAAACAAAACGTTGGCTATTAAATGTCAACTGCATTGGTATACTCTAAACACCATTCTGAAGCATGTTTGATCAGTTCCCAGCCCAAAATGGCAATGTACCCTTTTAATGTTAACTAGCTATGATGCCTCTGAAACTTTTACCTGGATGTTCTCTGCTATTAAGTCATGAATACTGCTGTTATCTTGAGGGTTGTTGGACCAAACCAGGATTAACTTACTGGCAGAAATGGTGCTTATCAACAATTTTCTATGTTTTGAGGGTGAATACTTCAGGCAAAAAACAGATGTGGCTATGGGTGCAAGTGCACCCCAATTTTTCCCAACCTTGTTCTAGCTGAATGGGAGAAAAGGAAGGTATTCACCTCAGTTTACATGAACAAAATTTTAACATCACAGATTTTTGGATGATATCCTTATTCTGTGGACAGGGGGTTCTGAAGAGCTGTTAGAATTTATAAATTATTTGAACAAAACAATTGATTTTTTTAAGATTTACATACAAGACCAAAAGCAAAAATATTGATTTCTTGGATATTTTTTTGAGCAAAAATAGTTTAATTGGAGAACTCTCTTCCAACATTTTTAGGAAAAGAACTTGTACAAACACACTCCTAAAATATCATAGTTGTCATTAAAGGCCAAATGGTTAGACTCTCCAAGTTGTTCAGTAATGATGATGAATTTTTACATGAGATGCATATTTTGATTGGAATGTTCAAAGAAAGGGACTATCCCATTAAGCTTCTGACATCAGTTAAAAAAAGAAGTTATGTACTTACCATAACGTTCCATGTGAGTTGTTCATCTCGCATTCATTCTTTAGTTTTGGGTTCGGAGCCGATCCCTCGGCTCCGATACAGCCAATTGCAAAGCTCGAAGTCTTCAAATAGCCCGAGGCCAAGTCCCTATCCCATGATGCACCTGGAATTACCTCAGATCTTGTTTGCTGCGTATAATAATACCATATGTCATTCCTTCACTCCCAAGAGAAAGGTATAGAAGGATTGACTAACCAGGATGGATCCAGCATCTCTGTCATCTAACAGCCCAGGAGGGGGTAGGAGGGAGGGACGCAAGAATGAAGGTAAGAAGAACAACTCACATGGAATGTTATGGTAAGTACATAATTTCTTTATGTGAAGTTGTTCAATCTCCCCATTCATTCTTTACTAATGGGTAGTGTCCCAAGTACCATCAACCTCGCGTGGCTCACGGGAGTATATTTTTCAGGACCGTGGATCCAAAGGAGACCCTGTCCATCCCCTGGAGGCCTTGTCAACTTTGTAATGAGTGATAAAGGTATGAGGTTTTGACCAAGTGACTGCTTCACAAATGTTATCAATAGGAAATCTGACAGAAAAAGCAGATTTTGTAGAAACTGCTCTGGTTGAATGAGCTTTAATCTTATGTTGCAAAGGCATATTGGCAGCTGAATAGGCAAAGGTGATACAATCAGATAGTCATTTAGACAGAGCTGTTTTAGCCACTGGTCTACCCTTCCTGGAGTCCAAAAATGAAACAAAAAGCTGGTCTGATTTTTCTGAAATCTTTTGTTCTATCCAAATAAAACCTGAGCTGTCTGTGAACATCAAGTTTGTGCAGCATATACTCTAAATTGTTCGAATGGATGGGGAAGAAGACTGGCAAATCAATAATTTGGTTGAGATTGGTTTCAGTTCAAACTTTGGGCAAAAATGAAGGGTTTGTTCTAAGTGAGACTCTGTCAGCATGGAATATCAAATAGGGAGGCTTGATGGATAAAGCCTGAAGGTCTGACACACTGTAGGCAGACATAATAGTTACCAGAAAGATGGTCTTCCATGACAAAATCTGAGGTCACAAGAGGAAGTTAGTTCAAATGGTGGAAGAATTATCCAGGAAAGCATAAAATTTAGATTCCATGGAGAATAAGGAGATTTCACAGGTGGTCTAATATGAAAAGTCCCTTTGAGAAAGCTTTGGATAACTTGTGAGACATGATATTCAACCCTTCAAATCCAAGATGAAAATTAGAAATAGCCAATTGAACACAAACTGTTGCTGCTGCAGCTCCTTTGTTAAAAATCATAGTCAAGAACTCTAAAATGGAGGCCATAGGGGATTGTTAAGGATCAATATTATTTTTAGAGGCCCATATAGAAAATGTTTTCCATTCACTAAGCTATAGCTTCCTAGTAGAAGATTTATGAGAAGATAAAAGGATCTGTTTTGTCTCATTGGAGAAGTTATGGAACCTGGCTATGATGGGAATTGGAGCAGCCAAGCTGTTGGCTTCAGGGACTGCAGAGAGGGATGAAGATCCCCCGACGAGTGTGCCAGAAGGTCTGGAACTGGGTCCAGAATCCAAGGGTCCTCCAAAAGATGAAGTTGAAGGAAGGGGAACCAAATCTGAAGAGGCCAATGAGGGGCTATTAGAATGATGGTCCTTCCCAGGATTTTTGCTTTCTGTAGAACCTTGGGTATCAACGGGATTGGTGGAAATGCATAGAAGAGACTCTGAGGCCAATCATGTATGAGTGCATCCCTTGGGGCTTCTTCCGGTGGGGGAAATCAGGGCAAAGTAGCTTCTGCATTTCGTGTTCATGTGACTGGCAAAAAGGTCATAACAAGGCTGGCCCCACCTGTGGAATATCCTGTCCGCTATTTCTTTCTTGAGGGACCACTCATGGGGCAACAAGATTGCCCTGCTCAGCTTGTCTGCTATCACGTTGGATTTCCCTGGGATGTGCATTGCCAACAGAAAGCACTGGGTGGAAACAGCCCACTGCCAAACTCTGAGAGTCTTGCAACAAAGGGGGGTAAGACCTGTTTCCTCCTTGTTTGTTCAAATACCAGACCACTGACAAGTTGTCTGTCTGAATTGCAATCGTACCCAGAGGAAGAGAGACCTGAAAGTACTGCAACGCCAAAAGTACTGCTCTCATCTCCAGGACATTGACATGCACATATGTCTCTTGATCGGTCCATGTGCCTTGGGCAGTCTTTCCCTGAAAATGCTCCCCCCGCCCTATCAGGGAAGTGTCCATGGTCACTGTGGCCGCTGGGCGGTAGCACAAAAGGGCATCCTATCGTGACATGAAGTGAGGTCAGCCACCACTAAAGGTCCTTTTTGCAAGAATTTGTGATCATTATAGTATGAGGCATGGAGAGCTCTTAGTAAGACCATTGATTGAACAGCAGCCATTGTAGTATCCCGCATGTGCATACGAGCTAGTGTAATAGCCAAAATTGCTGCTGCCATCATGTCTAATAATTTCTGAACTTCTGATGCTGGTGTGCTCTGACTTTTGATATCAGAACACTGACATGCTGACAAAGAAGAAAGACTCTTTCTATTGCAAGCCTTAGTGTGGTGGTGGTGGTGTCCAACTCTGCCGTGATAACAATATGCTGCGATGGCGACAAGGCAGATTTTTCTGAGTTGAGTGTAATGCCCAGTTGACTGCAGAGTGACAGAGTGGACTCCCTGGCATGAATGAGTTGATGCCTGGTGGGGGCGGAAAGGAGAATCATCTAGGTCTGGAAACACCTGGA
This sequence comes from Protopterus annectens, assembly GCF_019279795.1. Lineage (NCBI taxonomy): Eukaryota > Metazoa > Chordata > Ceratodontiformes > Protopteridae > Protopterus > Protopterus annectens. The sequence continues at coordinate 408,605,013 of NC_056737.1, forward strand.
ATCCTAGAGACCTCAGGTGAGCTGTGAACACTGCCATGCATTTGAACACTCTGGGGGCTGTAGTGAGACCAAATGGCAGAGCTTGAAATTGGTAATAACTGGCTCCCAGCCAGAAGTGCAGATGATCCCTGGATGGCCTGTTAATTTTTATGTGGTAGTACACATCCTTGAGATCTATCGAGCACATCTAATTGTCTTTCCCTAAGAAGGGGAGTATAGACTGAACCATGACCATCCAGAACTTCTCTTTCTTTACATATTTGTTCAGTCTGCTGAGGTCCAATATGGGTCTTCAGTCCCCTGTCTTCTTTGGAACCAAAAAAAATCTTGAGTAAGTTTTGGATCCTGTCTGGTCTGCTGGGACTGGTTGGATGACTCTTTCTGATAGCAACGTTTGGACCTCTATTGTTGCCTGTTCCCTGTAACGGAGTGCAATGTCCGGGATTTTTCTTTTGAGTGGAGGGAGTGTGGTAAATGGGATGAAGTATCCTCTGGAAATGATGCTTTGTACCCAGCTGTCTTTTGTTATTTTGAGCCAGGCATCTGGATACAAAGATAAGCGACCACCATCTGCCTCCAGAGCAGGACAGTCAGGCCTCCTTTCAGGAGCACTGATAGGGCTTCCCAGAGAAGTGATCTCTGCCACCCTGGTATTGCAGACCCCCTCTGCCACGAGCGTAGGGTCTTCCATTATTGCCCCCTCTTCTGCCTCTAGAGGGAGGTTTACCTCGTGTGTCCTGAAAGGCTCCTTGGGCTTTTTGGAACCACATTTTTCCTCCCTTTTGACCATTAGGGTAGAGATGGGAAAACAGACCCTGATGGCAGACAGCCTTTCCATCCTGTTCACACCTGGTTAAGGTTTCCTTCACTTTAGGCCCAAAAAGGGACGAGCCATCAAAGGGAGTGTTCACGAATGATGACTCTAAGGGCTCCATGAAGGAACACAAGCACATCCAGGAGTGTCTCCTAAGAGCAACGCCTGTACCCACTGCCCTACTCGTTCCATCAGCTGCATAAGAGATGAGGTGCATGGATGAGTTGACTATAGAATTGAGGGTGGCAAGCTGGGCGGCAACTTTGTCGGAAGCTCCTGCAGCTACTGTACCTTGAAGAGCATCTCCTAGCTCCTTAAGGAGCTCTCTTTGTAACCTGGTAAAATGGGTTAAATAGTTGAGTGAACGAAGAACAAAGTTCGCTGAACTAAACATGCACTTCCCATATCTATCCATACTCCTGGAGTCTCTGTTAGGAGGATGGATAGATGAGGAAGTCTCAGACATTTCCTTTTTGGTGGCTGCCGCCACCACCATGGCATCAACTGGAACACCTTTTGTTGGAAAAGATTTGTCAAGGGGGGCAGAGATGAATTTAATAGGCCTCCTAGGGACAGGCTCCATAGTATCCGGAGACTCCCATGCTCTTCATGAGACCAGCTGCATCAGCTCATCAAAGGGCAGATGCACCCAAGAGGTGGAGGGCTGAGACCTGAAAGCCTTCAGGAGAACTGGCTCATCCTCAGTAGGGCTGTTGGACTGCCAGTCACCCCTCTGCCTAAGGATTTCAAGTATCTCAGTGAAGGAGATCTCCTCAGAGGGGGACCCTTCTGACTCATCTAAGTCTGTATCTGATGTTAGAGACTCCTGTGGGGAGTCTAGATGTTTCCTCTTACACAATCTCTTCCTGGGAAACTTATCAGTGGGAGCTTCTGGTGAGGTCTTGGAAGAGCAGGGGCCACCCAATGGGGCTTCCTGTGGCTCTGGGACTCTACGCTTGGTCAGAATGTGCAAGGCAGAAGCAGACACAGGCACTTTAGGGGAGGAGGAAGGCAGACCTGAGGTAGAGGATGTCTTAGAAAACATGACTCTCCTCATGGCATCAAAAGCACCTCTGCTCCGATGCGAGGGAACCAACGGATCTGAAGAAACTGTCAACATCCAGCATCAGGACAATGGGCTCCGAGCCTGAGGTAGGAGCCGAGCTCATCTGAGCCAAAGCCCCAAGAGGCAGAGTCAGAACAGACAAGTCAGTCTGACTATCTTCCCAGGAACCGACCAGTGAGTGTCAACTTCTAGAGTCCTTGATCAGCACCTGAGGACGTCAGAGTCACAGAGCCGAAGACATTGGAGCAGGCATCGGCTCAGACGGTTCCACTAACATCAGGTCTGACTCCTCCGGCTCTGAAGGACCAGCATGGCTTGGAGGAGGAATAGTTTGAGCTGGTGCAATGGTCTTCAGCTCCGAAGCCATTTGGTCGAAGCCAGTAACATTTTTGCCAAGGCCAGTGTCAATAACAGCTTCTGCACCACACGATCCACATCCAGATCTGACAGGCTGATAGAGGACTGACAGGAGCACACCGAAGGTGGTATCGACTGAAGTAATGGACTCTTGGAAGCTTCGGACACTGGTTCCAATACTGGGGACCACCTCCGAGCCAACTGACAGGCTGATAGAGGACTGACAGGAGCACACCGAAGGTGGTATCGACTGAAGTAATGGACTCTTAGGAGCTTCGGACACTGGTTCCAATACTGGGGACCACCTCCGAAAGGAAAAGACGGTTGGTTCCGATGGCAGGGGAGCCAAAATCGAGGATTTTTTTAGATTTCTTATAGCCCAAAGTGTTAGCAGACTTTGAGGACATGCTGGATCCATCTTGGTCACTCAAAGCTTCTTGAAACGAAGGCTTCAACAACCCTCTGTTGATAAGTTTTCTCTTCCTTTCCTGAAGAACCCTTGAGGGAAAGGAATGACAAATAACACAGCTGTCTTGCAAATGCAGAGCTCCTAGACAGTATACACAATTCACATGGCTGTCTGTGACAGACATCTTTTGGCCGCACTTTGGGCACTTTTTGAAGCCAAACTTAGGATGCTTCTCTTGGTCAACCATAGTAATCTCAGGAAATTACTGTCACCACAAAATTACCACAACAGTAATTATTCATACAAGCCTTAAATAAAAGCAGGCTAAATCACTCACACACACACACACACACACACATAGTAATACTAGTATAAATGAGAAAGCACACAATAAGAAATTTCAAGCAGACTATGCAATAAAAGAAGACAGCTGCTGAGAGACAGCAACCTTATCTAAAATTGTCTAATGAATAATATGTGGCAAAGATACTGTAAACTACAACTTCAACAGTAATAAACAACTAAGCCTTATCTAAAAATTTCTTAAGGCTAAACAGACCACACAGCAAATGACTATAACTATCTAAGTAATAAGAATTTGTGACAAAAGGTCACTGAATAAACACACTGTAATATTTAGAAAAGACGGTTAAACTAGGCCTAAAACAAGAGGCCAACTAAAAATGTTAAAGCACACTAGATGGGAAGGGATATAAAGAAGGTAAATACACCAAAATGCTATAAGAGCTTTATAAACTATTCTAAACTACCTTAAAACTATCTAACTAGCAAATTTGTTTTAAGTAAGTAATGAAAAAACAGTTTTACTGGCCCAAGCTAATGCAGAACCTCCGATCTATTGCAGCAGCAAACAAGATCTGAGGTAATTCCAGGTGCATCATGGGATAAGGACTTGGCTTTGAGCTATTTGAAGACCTCGAGCTTTGCAATTGGCCATATCGGAGGCCGAGGGATTGGCTCCAAACCCATCAGTAAAGAATGAAAGGCGAGATTGAACAACTCCACATAAGAAGTTATAAAAAATCGTTCTACGAGATTTAGCCCCATTTTTAAGAGCTGGGATGAGTACTATAATGATGGTGAATGTAGAAACACCTAAGAATGATGTTATGGTCTTGCAGTACAATCATTTAGTGCCAGATTTGGCAAAAAGTTTATGTAGGATATGGGACAGCATGCTTGATGCTGAACTGAAAAACAAGTTAGGTGCAAAACCTAAAGTTCTATACAGCAGGGGCAGAAATATCAAGGAAATACTTGAATGTGAAAATGAAAAGTTTAAAAAGACATACATCTCTAGGATGAGCAAATGCGGGGCATGCAGTAGTTGTAGGTTTATTAAACTATTGAAACACACAACAGGACACTGCAGTGTCCTGGACGCTGCAACTGCAATACAAAAGGAGTTGTATATATTGCTACATGTGTGTCATGCCCTGCGTTCTACACAGTCAAGACCATCAGGAAGTTACATGATAGAATTCTGGAGCACAATAGGGATATAAGAAAAAGAAAAGTGCCTAGTGCTTTATAAATACACACTAGAGAATGCAATGAGTATAGAAAGATTATATTTTTTGTGATAGACAAAACAAAATTAGGAATGAGAGGGAATTAGAACTTTTAAACAAAGAGTTAGAATGGCAACTTAGATTAAATGTCAAAGAGGAACCTTGATGAGTGGATGGGTAACAGAAAGTTCACACCAGGGATCACACCAACAGCACTACTAGATAGGGGCCAAGGGTACTAGCTGCTAGTACAAGGGTCTACAGAACTACTAAAGGGGCGGTGAATACCGCACAATGTGGCTGGGCTAATATATGCCTTCGGGCAGATAGCCCAGTACCAACCTATGAACCTATAAGAAAAGCCAGGCATTAATAACAATACATCTCTGTTGTGTGTTCTAAAAAGGAGAGCAAAAGATCTTTGAATTTTTTATGTGAAGTTTATACTTGATAGATATGTTTTATCTGGTTTAAAGTGTTTATGATCTACTTTTTGCAAAGATTTGTTTCATTTACTATTTTTACAACAGGCTAAAGTTGCATTCCAGATATCTTATTTTTAACTTTTAACTGTTTTAACATGTTTACTATTTATTTATTAGAGATTTTATTCTTCATATTACATAGCCCTTCTAAACCCACACCACCACCCACACATAGCAACACTAAGCCCACATATGTGGAGGCCCTTAACAGTCACCTGCAAAAGCAACAAGGACCTCTGAAGCTGAAACACAAACACCAATCACAACCAAAGTGTCACATAGCTCAAAACACCAGTGTACCACTAAACAACAGCCCCTAAGGCAAGACAACGTATCCAACACTTTAGTCAGAGGTGACTCTGTAGTCAGGCACAGATGTCCCAATCACCAGGCTGAAAAAGGAGAAAATTACAGTCAGCTGTCTGTCGGGTGCCAGGATCCGCCACATAATGCATGCACTCAAGTCACTCCACAACAAGTACAAATATGACTCTGTCATTGTCCATGTTGGAGTAAATGACTTGAGACATACCTCCCTGGACTACATGAAGAGAGACACGGAAGACCTCTCAGATCATGTGGCCCAGGCAGGTATGACCCTAGCCCTGAGTAGCATCCTGCCTTCACCCAGAATGATACCACAGTACAAGAACAAAATGACTGGCTTCAACAATTGGCTAAGCTTCTGGTGTCATTCAAAGGGGATCCAGTATCTGTCTGCCTGGGACGACATGATCGACAGACCATGATGCTTTGCCAAAGATAGTCTGCACCTGTTGCCCCTGGGATTCAGGTTACTGGCTAAGGCTCTTGCCACCCCTATAGTGCCTTTTTTAGGCAGAGTTCAAAGGACAAAACCACCATTGTAACAGGTACAAGCATGCAAAATCTGAAGGTAATGCTACTCAATGCTATAAGTCTAAACCTAAAAATGCACTCTCTAGAGACTCTCCTAAAAATGGAGATCATCAATATTTGTGCAGTAACTGAGACCTGGGGTTCAAGGCTCCAAAGAACACCCCTGCAATACCAGGCTACAACTCTTACCACACTTTACGGCCACCAAACCAGGACCGAAACACTAAAAATGGAGGTGTGTCCATATTCACCAAGGATATTCACAACACCAGGCTAGTTGCCCAACACAATGTGTCTGAAATTCTCCAGGTGCAACACACACTAGGGTAAGACTGCAATCCAAACTGTAGCTTGCTACAGATCCCCCACCATGCCCCCAAGATTCTCACTACACCTTTCTAAATATACTAGAAAATATTAAGATACAAGCAAACACCCTAATACTGGGTGATTTTCAACTACCCTGCCATTAACTGGGAAAACTACTAGTGTACCAACACCTTTGCCCAACAGTTCTTGGAATTCATAAATTCTAATGCCCTGGATCAACTAATCCTTAGTCCCACCAGGGGCTCCAATATCCTAGACCTGGTCATTACCAACTTGGGAAATTGATGCTCCACACCTATGGTCACCCCCTCGTTGGTCAGGTATGACCATAAGCTAATCATCCTTGACATCCACATCCCACCCCCACACCCCAATAAGGAAACCTCTGTAAAAAAACTTCTCCAAAGCCAACTTCATGCTACTCAAGTCAGAAGTGACAAGCTTCATGGCACCCATGCAGATGGGAACTGAAAGTTCAACTGCTGAATCCTACACTAAGGCACTGTACGAGCACATCCACTCGTGCATGAATCGGCACAATCCCTAATAGAACCAAGACACTCTCCTCCAAAAAAAGGAAGACAATCTGGTGGTCCCTTGCCATAAACAAACTTTACAATAAAAGGAAAAAACTGTTGCAGAAAAGAGGATAATCCCAGGATGCAAAAAAACTCCCTTACCAGCCTCAGTAAGAATCTGAGATCCCTCATAAAATCCTCCAGAGCTAGTTACAAAAATAAGATTGCCAAAGATTCCAAAGACAACCACAAGGCATTCTATAGCTATGTCAAGACTCTAAATGGCAATGTTCAGATCTGCTCTGAGCAACAACAGAATGGCATTAAATATACTGAACCCAAGGATATTGCCAATATCCTGGCAGATCGATTCCTTGCAAGCTTCACCCCCCTCTCACCCCCTAAAGGGCCCATATCAATATTGAAAGATTGCCAAATTCTGGTAATAACAGCCACACAGGTAAAAAATGCACTCTCCAAAGCTAAGAATACAGCATCCATGGGACCAGACAACATCCCAGGCTGTGTACAACATGAACTATAAAATGAACTGGCACCTCACCTAAGTGTCATGTTTAATCATAGCCTCACCACATGCTTCGTGCCTACTGAGTGGCGCACAGCTTCAGTTATCCCACTCCGCAAGGGGGGATCCACCTTGGATCCCGGAACCTACTGCCACATCAGTCTGACGAGCCTGATATGCAAGGCCATGGAACGTATTATCATGGAACTTGTAAACAAAGACATTGGTAACCTTCAAACACTGGACCCCACACAGTTTGGGTTCGTGAAGGGCCAATCTTGTCTCCTGAACCATCAGTCTCCAGAGCTGTGGACAAGGGCAAGGTGGTCCACGCAGCCTATCTGGATCCCTCCAAGGCCTTCGACATCATCCCCCACTCTGGAATCATAAATAAACTTACCAAGCTGGGCATTAATCCCTACGTCACTCGATGGATTGCCAAATTGCTTACTGACAGAACCCACACTGTAAAAGTAGCTGACTCCAAATCCAGCTCCAGACAAGTGATGTACCTCAGGGTTCAGTCCTGGGACAGCTCTTTGTTTGGCATCTACTTCTCTGAAGTACAGGCAAACACTAAGGGACTCTGGCTAACTAAGTTTGCAGACGACTGCAAACTGGGAGCCATTATTGAATCCCCACATAATGTGGATATTCTACAAAAGTGGCTTACAGAAACAGATGCTTGGTGCCAGAGCCATGGGCTCAAGCTCAATGCCAAGAAATGTATAGTTATCCCCTATGGGAAAAAATATGCTCACATGAATTACCACATAGGCTGCAGTACACTAAACACCGAAAGTGTGATAAGAGATTTAGGGACACAGGTTGACAGTGGTCTCACCTTCAATTACCACATCGCCACAACAGTCAGGAAATCCTTCTATGTGGCACACCTCATCACTAAGGGCTTTTCATCCAGAAAAAAGGAGGTCATTGTCCCACTGTACTAATCCCTCATTAGACCCATTATAGAATACAATGCCCTGTTTGGTATGTACCTCTCAAGACATCAACAACTGGAAAGGCCACAGAAATACCTCACTAAATGAATCACAGGCCTAAAGCAGATGCCCTATGCTAACCATCTAAAAAAAAATTCCACCTATACTCTGTCGCATATCGTCTACTCAGAGGCGATCTCTGCTTAACATACAAGGCCATGTCAAACCCAGAGCTGTTGGACATGCTACACAAAGAAATCCAAATTTCTCAGAGACGCACGCTCCAGGAATCTAAACCTTGTCATCACAATGAATAAAACATGCTGGAGAGATAGGGTTCTGACCTAGAGACTCCCCAGACTCTGGAATAGACTGCCCATACATGTCAGAGTGCCTCTTTGGCCTTCTTCAAAAGGAACCTTGATGATTGGATGGGAGATAGGAAATTCATCCCAGGGATCATGTCAGTCACCCTGCTAGACAGGGGTCCAGGGAAGTAAATATTGTGGGAATAAATAGCCAGGGAATTGTTATGGCTAGGCTTGTATAGGCCCTGGGCCGATAGCCTAGTACCAACCTATGAACTACAAGGATGCCCCCCTCCCATTTTTCTTGTTGGTTACTGAAATAATGGCTGACAGGATCAGAAAATTGTTGCTGAAGGATAAGGAGAAGCAATGGTCAGAATTACTGAATAACTTTACACTTGTACTTGGGTGATTAAATGTTCGTACTGCAGGATATAAAGTTAATCTACTAGTTACTACATGAGTTTACATGGATTGTCAAGCAATCCAGTCTGTAATACCACTATCAGAACTAATGTGTCCAACAGGGAACTGGAGGGGGTTAAATGTTGTTCTGTCTGCCCCAAAAAAGTGAAGCAAGGCACTTATGGTTTGAAAGTGTGCCCTACTTGGGAGGGTACTATTTCTAAGAAGTAGTCAAGAGTTACACTGCAAGCCATTACATTCATTGGGCAGGCAGGCTAATAAACTAAATCCACTATTGACAAATGCAGAACTAACTAAAGCAATGGTTTTGACTTAAAGCATATATAGAGACAAATTCCTGAGAGTGCATAGAAGAAAGTTTCAAGAAGCTGCAGTTATTATGCAACACATTTGTATGGAGAGGAAAAGGAAAACATTTCAGAAGAAAAAAGATTAACAATGGGAACAGGAATTATCAGGTTTGTATGGTATACTTAAACAGACATTCTAGCTAATCTGCAATGAGTGACAGCTGAAAATGATCCCAGAGCGATTAAGTGGGAAAAGGTAGAGAGTAGCAAGGTGGCTACAAAATTCCAGGTGATAATGTACAAATCTGTCAAATAGCTGATAGGGTACTTGTGAAGCCAGAGTGTAAGACTTTACTGGGACTAATTTGGGACAGAGGGTATAGTGTAATAGCAGGAGTTATAACGCCTGTGAGAGGCATGGAAGAAATGGAGGCTAATGGGAAAATGGGAATTGTTAACATGTAGGATTGATTAAATAGCTAGAATCTGTTTCAGATTTACATAAATAACCTGGTATTCCAAACAGCTACTGGAGAGAATATCTGGGGCTACAAAAGGAGGTGATGGCTGTGAAAAAATTGTCAGAAGGAACATGCTGTGGAAGAAGGGGTTAAAAAGACTATATGAATTAGTGGAAAAGAGATTCCCCTACTGACTTGAATAAGAGTTACAAGCATCTCAGTAAGATAGAAAACAACAGAGTCTATCATTTGATGGAAACCTGGACTGTGAAGAAAAGACATGGGGTGAAGTATGGGACATGATTAGGGCAACTAAAAGAGTGAGATCGAAGGGAGATTATGTGCTCAGGATTAAGCAGAAGTGGCCTTTGATGCCCAATAAGTTAAATTCTAGAAGTAGTCTGCAGCATGATGGCAACATGGTAGGGAAGGGTGTGGTGGTGGGACTGTCCAAAACTGTTCTGGCTTTAATCACATTTTCTGGAGGTGGCCATGCAAAGTATAGTAAGCAACCCTCAGTATGCTGGTATTTTCTATTGGGGGAGGGGTGATTTGTAGCCATGGAGAAGGGTAAGGATGGCTCAAAAGGGGGACGTTAGAGGTTTTGCAGTGGCTTTATGTGGCTTAATAATGAGACAGGAAGAAAATGAAGAAACAAATGATGCTTCTAGGTATGAGACTTGAGCTGTTCAATATGGTTTTAGAGATTGCTGGGGGGGTGGGGGTGGTAAAATAAAGTGTCAGATGGAAAGAAGCTCTTGAATGGTAATAAAGAAAAAAATTAAGAACCAGAGAAGATATTTTGCTGAATCAGTTATACAACAATGCAATTTCATAGAAACATTGGATTCTTATTCTTAGCAGAGATTCTAGCACTCAGAGTCAGGTTATTAGGGTAGTTAGTGAGAGGGGAATAAGGATTCTCCTATACCAGGATTAGAGATCTAAAGAGTTCTTACCATGGCAGTGATGCAACAGGACAGGTGTAGACCACTGGATTTTAGACAGCAGGAAATGAATGTCTTCTCCACCAAAGAGCTACATGGAGACATTTATCAGATGATTATGTAGAGGACCAGAAAACAGTATAAGGAGTCTATAGTAAAGGTTTAGCCAATAGTAGTAGTGACAGATCTTTAGGAAGTCTGGCATGCATGTTGTCTTCCTGCTATACTTTGAGTTTGCATGTAAGATGGGGATTTAGGTTCCATTTTGGAGAAGTCCCGACCACTGTGCCTCATTTGTTTTCTCATACAGACTACTTTTTCTATAGGGAGTATGTTCTACTGATTGCTACTTCTGTCCCTGGGCATTGTCTGTGGAAAAACAGTACCAAAGTTTTCTTCCCAGAAGGCAAGCCCTGCCAAGGTCTTGAACTAATTATTCATTGTGTCCTTTAGAGTTCAACATTATTATGGCATGGAGCTTGACTCAAATGTTCTTTTGCCTTTTTTGAATACGTAAACAGATTTTAATGTTTTATGTATGCAAGTTTGTTTAGCTTTGTACAAAACAACAAAAGTGACTTATAAAAAATGCAGTTTCTCACTAACAGTATAGCTTTATTATAACACATTTACACAAACTCTAAATATTCAGGTTTATATTACAACATTGAAGTAGTAAAACGTCAAATGTTGTAATATCGAACCCAAAACAGCGATCGCTGAAAATAGCGAAGCTCCAGAACATCAAATTCTTTCCTAGGGAAAGAATTCGGTGGGCTGTTTCTACCACTTCGCTATTTTTTCCACTGTGGTGCGAAGGTTAAGGACTGGGTTAAGGTAAGTGTGTGAATGGACCGGGTTAAGGTGAGTGTGGGAATGGGATAGATACGGACCTTAGGGTTAGGGAGCGGGTAAGGTGAGTGTGTGATAGTTATGGACCTTAGGGTTAGAGTTTGGGTTAAGGTAAGTGTATAGATAGTAGTGTATGTACGGTTTAGTGTAGGGTTAGAAGTAGGTTTTTAAGTGTATATTTGTGGATTACTTTTATTGGTCTGCTTGTGTTGTGTGTGTGTTTCTTGGAACAGCGGATTTTTCCCTGGGAAAAAATTCACTGTTCTGAGCTTTCGATTATATCACATTTCGACATTCCAAGTTCGAGCTTATGATGTTCGATGTTTTGGGATTTCGATTATGTGATATACACCCTAAATATTCTAAAGAAGCTAAGTCACAATTTCAGCTCTTTCATACAAGGTTGAAATTTTATATATTAAAAGAAACACCTTGCACATTGTTCAAGGTGTTGTCATATTAAATATAAGAAGAAAAAATCTAATTTAACTGCCAGACTAAAATGCAGTAATTATACTGAAGTAAAAAATTCCAGCAAAGGTGAGGAAAAAAGTCCAGTTACTGCTGAGAAGCTGTCTAATAAGCATCACAAAACAAAATTGAAAGGAGGTGCACACAAGTATGCATGCATTTCAGAAAGAATACGGGAAAAAATCTTTGTGGAATCAGTGAAGAATAGCAGCTAAATGGATATAGCAAAACATACGACACAATAATGAATTATAAAATGCATTCTCTTTTAAAAAGAAACATTAAACAAAGACAAGGTTTCATGTTAAATATTTAATAGTTTGGGGACTTTATACATCCTTTTTGACTCAAACACAGAAAAATACAATTAGGACAATAACAGGACAAGATGTCAAACTAATCATGTGTCACCCAAAAGGAAAATGTGAATGGGGTTGCACAGCACATGAACTGAAATGGGACAGACGTGATGTAATCTAAATGAAGCTCCATAAAAAGGGAAACATTTTAGTGAATGTTTTGGTTTACCACGTGTTTTCTGCTAAGACGAGGTTTCACACAACCGGTTATGCTCCAAACAATCACTGTTGAATATTACCCTACAGTAACACAGCTCTGACACAATTTACTGCTTATAATTATTCACAGAAAAAATACTGAAGTAGAACACTGTACAATGCAAAAGTAAGCAATGTAGGAGGGTGGCGTAATAGTTGAGGTGTTTACCTTAGAAGCACAAGGTGCAGGGCTTGATTCTCACAGGGGGTAATTGGCTAGGCTTAAAAATGGTCCATGAGGACAGCTAGCCTAGTAATAATTTATGAATGAAAGATATTAACTACAGATGATCCATCACTATGAATAATATTTAGATTTGGGTAGTGACACCACAACTAACTGAGGCAGTTTTAATTTATTTAGTCACCACTCTTTTGACTAGCTCTATGAAACTGAAGTTCATAACCTCTCCCTTTCAAAAAGCATATCAGCCTTCCAGATATAAAAAGGTAAACAAATCATCACAATGTGGTAGTTAGTAGTCGAGTAGGCATAAGACATCAGGGTTAGTGTTGACTGGTAATGAAGGACAAAGCATTTCATTAGTAAGATCCTGGACTCTGTAATCTACCAGGGATGTGTGCTCATCTCTGTCCAATATGTTCACACATCCACACGGCAGTCTTAATGTGGTACGTGTAGGAATGAACATGCCCACATTGGAAGATACAAGCCCAGTCACATGCAAGCATTCAAGTCAGCAGTCAGCTGCTGGGGAAAGGTTTAAGGCTGCAAAATGTTAACACAAGAAAAAAAATAATAATGAACAGCTTTCACCAAACTTATATAGAGTAAGTGGGTATAATTCCAGCAGAGGATGCATGGCCAGCAGGAAAAAAAATAAATATATTTTTTTTATTTTCTGGACTCAGCAAATGAAATATTTTGGTACCTATTTACTAGTGCTATATTTTTCATGATTTCAAATCTATACCTTGGATAGTCAAGTCCTGCTGTTTAAGGATTGTCACACGCTTTTTATATTGAGATTGCAACCTGGAACCAATAGATACTAGGTCAAACTTTATAAAATTAGACATATACTAGACACTCAACCATTTCCATGGTTTTAAAGTTGAAGGCCTTTCTCCAGACTCCCTTTCATTAGTTCATTGAGGAAACAAACAAACCCTGATACCATTGTTCCTTGTATAAGGAAGCAAACTGTGGGAACTAAACAGCAGGAACATTAGACTTTGTAAGAGATGTGCCACTGAATGTTCTGGAAGTCATAAGAAGTGTCATTTTTCTTAAAGATGAATGCCACCGATAGTGAAATGCATATTGAGACAGTAGTGAGCTAAGAATTTCCCAAAGATAGTGCATGTTATTTATGTCTGTCTGTCTCTTCATCTAGAGATTTTAAGATGAAAGCAATGAAAGGGATAGAAAACTGTTTGTTTATGGTGCCAAATGAACAAGTTAAATTTCTGGTGTCCTCTTTCATTTAGTAATGCTAAAACTCCTAGGATGTATCCTCTATTTCAAATCCGAAATACAAAGGGCTTTACAAGCTCAAAACACAGAGGCAACTTCAAATGAAGACAAACTAAGCCTGGTGTTTGTCAGAAGTTCAATTTCAGGACTTGGAATGTGCAGTTTAGAAACAATAACGCAAGTAAAGTTTCTCTGGCAGAAGTAGGCCAAGCACAGAATTAACTAAGTTTTCTAAGGATAAATGTTAATTAAAGAAAGTATATCTGAGAAAGACAGCTCCATGATCACAAACAAGTCATTCTTTAAACTCCATTAAGTACTTGTCTCAATTACGGTAAAGTACTTGATAAAGAAAGAAGGAATTCCATAAGACATCTTATTTGTGGAATGACGCAATAAACTGTCCAAAGTGGGTTACAGCCTTCATCGCCAAGATTATCTTTTACAGAATGTGTGGAGTTCACTGGTGTTGTAAATATACTGTCATAATTGATTTAGAAAGAATTGCACTATGTTTTAACTCTTACACTGCCTAAACTGCATCAAGGCTTACTTCAAAACACAGGACACAGGAGAGGTTGCTTTGAATCATATATCCGCATTTATTATTTGATAATCTGGTCTTCATTGAAATATCAGAATGCAGAATTAAAAACAAAAAAAAAGATAATACACACATCAGAGATATATGCAGCCATGGCAAACCAAAGTAGTTCTAAGTACAATAGAAGATAAAGCTATTTTAGCTGCAATATATTCCCACAGCTTCCACCTAAAAGGTATAAGTACACAAATGTCAGAGAAAGTCTACAAACACATTTGTCAAAAGATGCCATCTGGCCACTCACTTTTGACAACCATGTACTTCATTTAAATAACCTTTTTCAGCTCTGGTAACATATTGGGCCTGGAGCATTATAGCTTGCAAAGACATAATTAAAGGTGGAAAAGAACCCGTGGTGTTCATGCTCATTATTCTGATATGTTTAGTTTATCTGCTTGAATACAGACTACAGGGAGAGCTTCTTAATAAGCTTCTATATTTTGATGGATAAATGCTACCAGTGTAGGCATCCTGTGCTGCCCTTGTATGCTTTTCTAGTAAAAAGTCAGAGCACAGGCATACCACCAAGGTGGTCAGTTAATTTGATTACAATCCTGATCTCCTGTCTGTTCAACCATTCAAGAGATGTGGAAAGGGGGTCTATCCATTCTGATGACTCTTTACATGTGTCCCAGGAGGTGCACACCTTTGCTTGGGGGGGGGCCCTTCAGAATTGGATGCAGCATTCTGTAAGTGCAACAAGTAAAGCCATGCTCAGAGAATTAGCAGATTTTCACCTTCTGAGCATTATTTCCTCAAATACTAGTGTCCAAGGCCCTGTAGGTAGAATAACCAGGTCAATGCATCGTCCATTGCTCTCATATTTACTAACTACTATACTTCCCTCATATAACTACATTTCCCCACACAGAATGAAAAAAAAAAAGTGCACAGAAGGTGACAGTTAACTAATTCTAGGGTGAATCCATATTTATTAGATCCACTAAGAATATAATGTCAAAGCTCAAATGCAATAGTAACAGCAAACATCATGTTCACATTTCAAAACAGCTTTCACATGCTTTGTAGTCAAATCCAACCTAACAGACACTATCAGTAAACAGTAATGATATCAGAACAATTTCTAAAGTAAAATAACTAAAGTGTACACTGGAAGGAAGAGTTACACCAAAATGCAAAGAAACTCTGGTGCGTTATGCCACTCCGGTAAACTCTAAGTGCAAGCACCAGTCATCAAGTCAAATCATGTTTTTTTTTTTCTAGCATGGAACTAAACTGAAACAGGTATATTAAGGCATCTTACCAAAGAATGTGAAAAGAAAAATAAGTAATTAATGCATATATACCATTAGATTCCCGCAAACATAATGCTATTGCAGTATAGTGTTCACCTTACCTTTGTATCTAAAGGTGTCCATAACAGATGCAATTGTCACCCAGTCTGCTCATGTTATGAGGATAGCACTGTGATTCTGTCACTTCCCTTTGTATCCTATCCTCATTCCTCCAACTGCCTCAAGCTGCTTGAATTTACCTGTAGCCCAATGCTCGCCACAAATTCAGGTAGATCTTTCCATGCTTTCAACACTCTCACTGTGAAAATGTTCATCCACAAGTGATGAGTGCAGATGGTTACATCTGTTTGGTGCTGGCTGATTCCCCCATCTATTTTCCCATCATTCCATGTGCATACTCGTATTTTCACTCAGATCATGATCCATCTCTTCCTCCTGATACCAAGCTGCTCATTACCAGGTTTTCTAGATTCTTATGCTGCAAACGTTCCATTCCACTTCATTTTTCATCTATATCATCTTCAACAAAGTGACTTCTTTGTCCTAGCACAGTCAGTATTACTCTGGACAATACTTCAACTGCAGGTTGTTAAAGTTCAGCAATGCCCAATACATTTTGGCATTACAGTTAACTTCTATTCAACGACCTATGGCTTTAAATCTTTGCATGTTCCATGCGCCAACATTCCTGGAAAACACCCAAATGCAGTACCCATCCCCACAGTGCATTAAGCCTATATGCTGGGCTGGGAAGGATCTCTTCCATGATGCAGAAACCTTACCCACTTAACCACCATATTAAGCACAATTAAAACATACTGTGTTCCAGAGCACATATTAGTTTTTATCATTTGAAAGGCTTCTTTTTTTTCAATGATGATCTAGATTTAATGGGAACTCTACCACCTCTAGATAGAAGAGGGAGAGAATGGGAATCTCAGCAGGTGCAAAAAAAATCTTAAAAGTCTCTTTTAAAATCATTACGCAACTATTTGAATTAGACATATTTATGCTAACTAAACATGAACCTATAGAGTATGGATTTTTTGCGCTGAAGCTGTATTTGCTTCAGTTATTGTTTCCTTGCAGTTATTTATACACCATAGTGATAAGCAGCAAGCAAACATTGTAAGGTCTGCAAACTGAGCTTTCTTTGAAGAACAAGGGTAGCAGGGAAATACTGACCATTATTTACATGCTTTTGTTGGAAATCACTTTTCCCCAAGATAGAGCTATCTTCTTTTCTTTTTAATGATTTTTTTTCTTTGCCCCCAGTACCTGAAGACCATCAGATCCTTTTTTTTCACTCTTCTGGCACATTCATTCCCCATAATCCAGGGAAAACCAGCCAAGAGGGTTCATCTCTAAGGCAGCTATCAGTGATCGTTTGGGTTTTTGCAACCCTAACCCCATCATGCATGCCCAATAACATACTTGGGGCATGTAATGAACATCAGCGAGTGTCTATCACCTACTTCTATGAGTGACATAACCCTCAGTAAGGCCCTGCTCCACCATGAAGCCAAAATTCCCATGGGGTCCCTGGCCTCTATCAGGGACTCAACCAAGGGAACACACTCCCTGAGCATGCACTTCTGCTTCCTCCGTCCCAAAGAAGAGGTCAGCCATCAAAACCAAATATTTTTCTCCTCTACCACACTAGCTGCAGCAGACATCCAAGCTGCTAACTGAACATGGGTCAAATTGGTTGTAGTCAGGGCTTCATCCCTCCTCACCCGATAGTGTTACCTTACAATAAGAATAGAAAAATGAGGATGGTATGGAAACCAAAAAAATACCCACATGGATAAGGAGTGTGCCTTCCTGCAAAAGTGCTTATTTATGTAAATACATTTCCTTAAAATGTCAATATTCTCAAGTACATCACTGTAGAGGTTATATGTAATGGAGGCAATGGGGACTGTGCTGAAATGCATGAGATGTTGTGTTTAAAACTTGTTCATTTCATGTTAACACAGTAAATCAAGTTACAAATAGCTTTTTTATTGTCCTTAATAATCTCTAAAATATTCACCCATGCAGCCTCTACCTCTGACCTCAGCAACATATGAAAAATATTCACAATCTTTTTTTATGCTATTCTCTAATACATACCTTTGTGCCTGATCTATTTACTACACCTGCTGCATTTGCTTCCTTAACTCCTTTGACTTTCTACCAAGATTGACAGTAACCCACACCAACACTGATTTTCAGCATCTATCAAGCTTTTTTCTCTTACTAGGACTTTGAGTGTGAGAATACTGAATGTTCCAGGCTGACGCAGGTGAGAGTACTGAATGTTCTTTGCTGAGTTATAATGGACCAGCGTGAGCAAGCTCTGTATGCCTAACTCATGAGGCCCTTAACCTGCCATCTTGCAAGGGAGAAATTAGCACAAAATATGCCTCTGGGCTCCAGAACCACCTCCACCCACCATTGTAGACTAGATCAGTTTCTTCACCACATACTCTCTCTGGATTATCCAGACAGCAAATGGATAGAACCACCCACCAGTTCAGCTCCATTCTCAAAGTTCAATGCACTGCACTGCTTCCTTCCACATTGATTGCCTGAAGCTTGTACTCCCACACATTGGGCTGAGATGCTGATAATGCCCAGATCTTCTCCTCCTCCTCCTGTGAGGCCCAACAAGTTGGAGAACCATCAGTCATGAAGGTTGAGTATATTGATGCTCACCAAGTGAGGAAAAGAAAAAAACTTAAAAAACAATTTTCACAAAACTACGTATAACATTTATTACCTCATCTGTCTGCCCGAGAACAAAGGGGCAATGAATTCTGAATCTCTTTTGTGCCCTCCTAATATTTAAAGAGCATCATATGCTACCTTTACTATACATCCACTTTAGAAGTCACATTTTTCCCATCAAATAGTACTAAAGAAGGACCAAATAAAAGATAAACCCTCAAAGAGAATGTCAACATTCTGGAAATGCTGTTGTCTTAAAACTACTGTTTAAGCATTAGTCAGTCAGAGAAAAAGTTGTTGAGAATGAATGGATGGACGGATTCAGACAAGTAATAGTGGGACCTAATACCCTTAGCCATCAAAGAGTAAAAGGAAAAAGTAAGCATTCTTTATTTTACATTTTTGTTCCCCTCTCCTTACTGGATGACAAATTATCATTTGATTTAAAGTCCCAGTCTTGTATGCTGACTGTATTCTCAGCCAGTCTTTGTTTCTGCCACACTATGCTCAGTGAAAGGTACTGCTGGTTTTCAATTCAACTTCCAGAAGATGGGAGAGGATTCATTTCTCAGAGGAAGAGACAAGGTTAGTAGCAGCAAGGTTTGGAACAGGTCATGTTGGCTTATTAAAATCACTTACCCTTAACTTTTAGGTAATTCTGCACCATTACATCCACCATGACCACCTGACACTCTACACCATGCCATGTTTTGTTTGATAGAAACACCATACAAGAAAAAAAGCAGCACGTGATGTATTTCCAAAGCTAACCCATCACCTGTTTTATATAGCAAACAATAACTATGTTATTACAAACCACATGGATGTCGTTCATTAAATGTTTGTAGCACAGGAGCCATTTATTTAACCTACCAATGATGGCATTCTGTACATACTTTAGGTCAATATAACCAACCATAACATTCAAGCATTCTGTATATCTAACCATCTGAAGTTTATTTAGCTACTATGTAGCAAGGCACAGATGTACACTAGCATTAAAACAAACTCCCCTTACCTTCATCTTCTCTACCTCTTCTTTATGCTCTCGTTTCAGTTGCAGAATGGCAGCGTGATACTCTAGGAATAAGCATGGATTTTATATCAAATGCTGTTTATGGCAATGAGAGTGTCATCTGCAGAGCTGTAACAGTAAGACAAACACTGTACCTACAAAACTACATCTGTTTACAGACTAAGAGGAGAAATAAACTCTCGGTCAATATTTGCAGAGATATAATTCTTCATGCAATTGTTGCACCATCAAGGATAGAGATGATTTGACAGATTCTGCAATTTACAGCAGAGTGGGGCGATACCTTCTACTGTGGCTGTTACAAAATATCACACATTATCAAAGTAGACATAGCATCTCCCAAAACTTATGGCTATAAAAAAAGTGATTTCATCCTAGAGTGCAGTTGTGTGATAAGAGTAGTTTATAGAGAGTTTCAAAATCCATGCTTCTCTTATTTGCATTATAATAAAGTATAACACAATGAATGATGGATGACTTTTTACCATGTGCTAAAATATTTAACTACACGTTTTTCAAAGGACTCCGCAACTTTGCATTTCTATTATATGTTAACATGGGGACTTCTGCTTAAAGGCTCAATATTTGCTACAAAATTTGCAATGATAAAATCTGTTAAAACATACATAACTACTTTACAACTAAGGAGACTAAAAATAAATACCTATGACAAAATATAAGCTTAAAATATGCACTGTCTGACAACCCCTACTGAGAATGTACTCATATTTAAATTTGATCATATAACAGGACTCCAGATTCACAAGAATATTCATGTCATGTCAAATTACTAATACACAAGAAATGAACATATCCAAAGATGTTTGAGAATTACTACTGAAAGTAATCCCAAACAATGGGAAAGATTACCTTCAGATAATTGGTAAAAAGGACTTGTTGAAGCTCACAGAAAAATATTATATGAAATGAACACTATGCACGAAGTTCTTCTCATGGAGGAACAGCTAATAGGATCCAAGTAAACACTGCAGTACTCCATGATAGTCAGCATGTTAGATTTGGGCACATCCACAAGCAGGGACTTCTTCATTAGAAACCCAGTCATGCAACAGACCTTTATGATGTTTACATTTACAATATTTGTAAGATATCTATTTTAATACTAAAAGCATAAACTATAGAACATATCAATGACTGTAGTTTTGAGCATGCCTCTCAACCTCCTAGCACAAGAAACCTGTACAAAGCCAAAAGTAATGGGGGTACAAAAGACCAAAAATAGGGACAAATTTTAAATATTGCTTTTATAAACTCAGAACACTGATGCAATAAAAGACGTGCAATCATATATTTTCTGAATTATATGAAGTCTGAAATTCAAAGGTCTGTCATTATTTAGTGACTTCAATCCTCAGTTATTTGCTATAAAGCCACAGATTTCAAGAGAAACGGGCCAAAAATATGAGAGAAAAATCTGGACATTCCGTGAAAATATGGACAGTTGAGAGGTGTGGTTTTGAGATTGTTATGCATGGAGTGGTTAATGTAGGAAATGTCATCTATAACTGAAAATGGGAAGTCTTGGAAGAAAAATGCATGCTGACATTTTGAGCACATTACAACATTTTAGTAGTTACGAAAAAAAAATTAAGATTTTACCTTATAAGTTCACAGATTCTGAAATCAAGCTCACAATCCATTTATTTTCCAATAGCAACTTCCTACAAATGTATGCTGTGAACCACTCATAATTAAATACAACAGATGCTCATGAGAAAATGGAGAATGTAGTGCATACTGCCTTCTCAATATATAACAGAAATGCATAAAGTTGCACAGAAAATTAAGTTATTTGGGGTTAACTATTTTTTTCTATTGGGGGCACTGTGCTCTATATATATATATATATATATATATATATATATATATATACACATACATACATATATATATATATATATATATATATATATATATATATATATACATACACACACACACACATATATATATATATATTCTTTTCTAAGGTGGCTCTGAGTAATGTATCCCTTGGAAATGTGTGATAAAGACAGTTCTTGAAAAATGACATTCTAAAACCATATTTGATGATAACTTGCTGAAATATGAGGACAGTCTCAGTTTCCAAAATTATGCAAACACATTTACTGATCACAGAATGGTTACCAGAATGCAATATTTCAGGGAAAGAAAGAAAATGACTGACTAGTCTTCCAGACCAGTTCAGTTAAAATTCTGGTTTCTTGCCCAGAAGAAAAAAAAGAATCTTATTCTTGTCTATAAAAATGCGATGCCCATTTCCATAAACAGCAGCTATTTACACACCAGATGATCACCACTGACTTTACGGAGAAAAATGTAGTGCAATTGCCAAGGGAATAAACTGGTTTATTGAGATGGATATGCCAGGGTGTAATTTCTCTTTCATGGTTTTGTTCAGAATTCATCACCGGAGTCTTTTCAGCCCTGACAGGAGTGTTAAAAAATGTGCTATTGGAGTGTTTTGTCAGACATATAGAAAGCTCTTCCTGCCCATGTTTGTGTGCATGCTTGCATGATTTATTTTTTTATATAGTAATTAACTGAGGTAGAGCACTGATTCACACTGATCTTTTTCAGACTCAGTTGGGAAGCACTGTCTGCTTAACTGGGGGCTCAATAGTTGCATAGTTATGCAAATATAGGCTAAGAGAATCAAACCATAGATCACAGGAAGCAGATTGTTAACAGCTCATATCATTAATCCTCTTAGCTAACTTCCAGTTTGCAAACATTCAAGCAAAACTGAAACATACAGAGGAAGATCTTGCCCTTGTCAATGCTATCTCTACTACTGTCATAAACATGGCGACTACTTTTGCTACCACTGAAAAATGAAATTGTGTACTTTTACAAAAAGTTGTGCAATATTCATGCATAGTACTACATATCCACATGAGACTCAAACATTATCAGGATTCCATCGTACCTACTAAAATCATTCATCCATCCTGCAGAAGTATGAGTTCCATGAATTACAATGTATTAATACTAAACTTAGCCTTCTGTGCAGAGTCTGCATGTCCTCCCTGAGGTCGAGTGAGTTTTAAAGGCATGCAGGTAGGTGTGTGTGTGTGTTCCTGGGTTGGGTGCCGGCAACTCAACACCATAAACACTTCACTGCCAATCAATCTGTGAACTGGAGATGCGCTGTGGCGAGCCCTAACCGGCAAAAGTTGAAAGACATTGCAAGACCAAATTTCAAATAATGGCACTCAAATTAAGAATCAGCCTAACTAGACTCCCCAGCATTAGTAGGAAGTAAGGAATGTCTAAAGTAGACCTTCTCATGTGCCCATTCTAGAACTCCATTTCTAAGTAAAAGATGTTTCACAGCCAAAAACATTAACAAAAAGAACAATTTATTTTCTAAGGAAGGATTGGCAAGGTGAAGATCTGTCAGTTTGGGGTAGTTTCAAAATCCTGCTGGAACAGGACTCAGTTTTGAGCTTTTTTTACTGGTTAATTGGGTAATTTGTTTAAATCAGTTTGCTTATTTTCTATTGTTATATATAAAATTGCACTTTATTCATCTGCTTTTACTGTATTTGTGCTTCTTCCTACTTTATTTTGCTTTTGCTGCCTGTTCTTAAAAGTACTTAATTGCATTTATTCTGCTGAATTTATTACAGCTCGTTAGTAGCCTGATTAAACTGTAATTGTTATTCTACAACTTTGGTTTAAGCACTTGCGCTTCAGACCAGTTGTTTTACATTAAGGTTTGTGGTCTGCACTGTTGTGGCAGGACAGGTTGCTTACATCCTTCTAAGCTGGGAGTTGCTGATTGAAGGCTTACTGTCCGTTATTCTAAAAGTGTATTAGTTCTGGTTTAAGCATTTGGGCTTCGGGGTCAGTTATTTTACATTAAGAAGGTGTGGTCTGCACTCTTGTGGGAGGAGAGGGGAGATTCTGCCCTTCTGAGCTGCGAGTTTCTGGTTAGGCTTATTGTATCTGCTTATTTGAACTGTTTTTTTCTGAAATTGGTACGCCTTGTTTGCTGTAGCATAGACTAGATTCAGACCTGCTGAATCTAGCTTTGTTTGTATAACCTGAGCACTAATCCAAGCCATCTTTTTCTGGAGACGGTTCCCCTGCACCCTAGTGGCAGGAGTGTGCAGTTAGAACTTGTCGATCAAAGACAGCTGGAACAGGGCTCAGTTTTTATCTTTTTATTGGTTAATTTGTTTAAATCAGTTTGATCATTTGCTACTGTTTTATATATATATATATATATATATATATATATAAATACACTTTATGCATTGCTTAAGCTAGGGTTAAAGTATTCCCGGTGCCATAAAGTCTGCTCTTCAAATTTTCCCTTAGAATTAGACAGTTTTTTAGTTTTAGCACTCAAATCTGTTTCTTTGAGCTCAGCACTTGTTCAGAACTCATTGTAAGCTCTTAATAAGCTACAAATTACTACAGCACTCAACTTTCCTCACTTAGTCTTGAGGAAAACATAAGCAAGCACCTATCCAGGCATGTCTAAGGGTCAGCTCCCGATGTTTTCTCCTGTCTACCTGAGGAATCTGGGCATCTTGGGCCAATGCAGTCATGTACACAGACAACCGTCTCTTCCTACCACTCAACACTACAACCTGTGAGAGATGCACTATGCACTTACATAGCCAAACTGAAAGCAAAGCTCTCTTCCACAAAGACTGGACTAGACAGTCAATAGGAGAAGGTAAAACACTTGCACCACACCACACTCACCACACAGTCCCTCAAAACCTACACCACCAAAGCACACACATAGAAACACAAAACACACACCTACATTCATGGAGACTCTCAATAAAAATCTGCTCAAGCAACAGAGACCTCCAAAGCAGAAACGCAAGCAACCTCCACCCCCAAAACAACCCAAATGACACACAGCCCTCAAACTCAGTGTGCCACTCAACCACAGCCCATAAGACATAACAATGTACCAAACACTCTAGTCACAGGTGACTCTTTCAGGCACACTGATGTTCCACTCACCAGGCTAAACAAGGAGAAAGTTACTGTCAGCTGCCTGTTGGGTGCCACGATCCACCACATAACGCATGCACTCAGTTCACTCCACAACAATACAAATATGACTCTGTCATTGCCCACGTTGGTGTGAATGACCTGAGATGTACCTCCCTGGACTACATGAAAAGAGACATGGAGGAGCTCCCTGATCTTGTAGCCCAGGCAGGTATGAACCTAGCCCTGAGTAGCATCCTGCCATCACCCAGAATGATACCACAGTACAAGGACAAAATGACTGACTTCAACAACTGGCTAAGCTTCTGGTGTCATTCTAAGGGAATCCAGTATCTGTCTGCCTAAGATGACATGATCAACTGACCACGATGCTTTGCCAGAGATGGCCTGCACCTTTTGCCTTTGGGATTCTGGATACTGGCCAAGGCTCTTGCCACCCCTATGGTGCCTTTTTTAGGCAAGGTTCAAATGACAAATTCACCACTGTAACAGGGACAAGCAAGCAAAATCGGAGGGTAATGCTACTCAATGCTAGAAGTCTAAATCTCAAAATGCACTCACTCGAGGCACTCCTTAAAATGGAGAACATTGACATCTGTGCAGTAACAGAGACCTGGTTCAAGGCCGCAGAGAGCATCCCTGCATTACCAAGCTATAAGTCATACCATACTATTCGGCCACCTAACCTGGACTGAAACACAAAAGGTGGAGGCATGTCCATACTCATTAAGGATATCTACACCTCCAGGCTAGTTGCTCAGCATAATTCATCTGAGATTATCCAAGTGCAACTAACTCTGGGCAAGACCGCAATCCAAATTGTAGCTTACTATAGATCCCACACCATGCCCCAGGATTCCCACTCCTCATTTCTTGATACACTGGAAATATTTGGGTATAAACCAACACCCTAGTAATGGGCAATTGCAACTACCCCACCATTAACTGGGAAAACTACTCATGTACCAACTCTTCTGCTCAACGTTTTCTGGAATTCAAAAATTCCAGTGCCTTGGATAAACATATCCACACCCCCACCAGGGGCAGCAATATCCTAGACCTGGTCATTACCAACATGGGAGACTGGTGTTCCACACCAGAGGTAAATTCCTTGTTGGTCAGATCCGACCACAAGCTAATCACCCTAGAGATCCACATCCCACCCCCACCCCCCATTAGGGAAACCACTGTAAAAAAATTTCTCCAAAGCCAACTTCACGTTTTTCAAGACAGAAGTGGCAAACTTCATGACACCCATGCAGACTAACAATAGATGTACAACTGTTGAATCCTACACAAATGCACTTTATAAGCACTTACAAGAGTGCATGGATCATGCTATCCCTAACAGAACAAAGATGCTATCCTCCAAAAAAAGGAAGCCAATCTGGTGGTTCCCTGCCATAAACAAACTCTACAACAGAAGAAAGAATCTGTTGCAAAAAAAAGAGAAAAATCCCATGATTGGCGGAACTCCCTGGTCAGCCTCAGTAAGAAGCTGAGATCCCTTATAAAATCTTCCAAAGCTAGTTATGAAAAGAAAATCACCACTGATTCTAAAGACAACCACAAAGCATTCTATAGCTAGGTCAAGAGTCTCAATGGCAACACTCAGATCTGCTCTGAGTTACAGCACAATGGCATTAAATATACAGAACCAACAGATATTGCCAACATCCTGGAAGATAGGTTCAGTGCTAACTTTACCCCCCTCTCACCCTCTAAAGGGCCATCTCAATACTGGAAGAATGCAAAGTTCCTGTAATCACGGCTGCACAGGTAAAAAACATATTCTCCAAAGCCAAGAACACAGCATCCATGGGACCTGACATCATCATTCTACATGAACTACAGAAGATGAACTGGTACTCCACCTAAGTGCCATGTTCAATCATAGCCGCACTTCAGGCTTTGTGCCCACTGAATGGCTCACAGCAATGGTTATCCCACTCCACAAAGGGGGAGCCACCAGAGACCCTGGGAACTACTGCCCCATTAGCCTGACAAGCCTGGTCTGCAAGGCCATGGAACATATTATCATGGAACTTATAAACAAAGACATTGGTAATCTCCAAACTCTGGACCCCACCCAGTTTGGGTTTGTAAAAGGGAGATCATGTCTCCTAAACCTGATAGACTTTTTTGAAGCAGTCACCAAAGCCATAAACGAGGGTAAGGTGGTTCCATACAGCCTATCTAGATCTCGCCAAGACTTTCAACACCATCCCCTACTCTGGAATTCTAGATAAACTCACTAAACTAGGTATAAATCCCTATGCCACAAGATGGGTTGCCAAATGGCATCACTGACAGAACTCACACAGTGATAGTAGCAGACTCCAAATCCGACTTCAGACCAGTGACAAGTGGAGTACCACAAGGTTCAGTCCTGTGTCCTCTCCTGTTTGGTATCTACTTCTCTGAAGTACAGGCTAACACAAAAGGTCTTTGGCTGATGAAGTTCACAGATGACTGCAAACTAGGAGCCATAATCGAAACTCCTAATGCTGTTGACATCCTACAAAAGGTCCTCATTGAGACAGATGCCTGGTGTCAAAGCCATGGCCTCAAGCTCAATGCCAAAAAGTGCACGGTCATCCCCTTTGGTAGAAACTCTGTACCCATGAACTACCACATAGACAGTAGTCTACTTAACACCGAAAGTATGATAAGAGACCTTGGGACACAGGTGGACAGAAGTCTCTCTTTTGATAATCACATTGCTACAGTACTCAGGAAATCCTTCTATGTGGCACACCTCATCACAAAAGGTTTCTCATCCAGGAAAAAAAAAAGAGGTCATTGTTCCCCTCTACTCATCATTCATTAGACCCATTATAGAGTACAATGCCCCTTTTGGTTTGTACCTCACAAGACATCTACAACAACTGGAAAGGCTGCAGAAATACCTCACAAAGAGGATTACTGGCCTCAAACAGATGCCCTACGCAGACCGTCTGTAAAAACTCCAGCTTTGTCTGCAAAAACTCCAGCTTTACTCCATTGCATATCGCCTACTCAGAGGCGATCTCTGCCTAACATACAAAGCTATGTCAAACCCAGAGCTGTTGGACATGCTCCACTTAAAGAAACCCCAATCCCTCGGAGCTACATGCTCTAGGGACCTAAACCTTGTCACCACAATAAACAGAACATGTTGGAGGGATAAATTCCTTTTCCCAGAGACTTCCCATACTCTGGAACAAACTACCTATCAAACAAAGCTTCTCATTACCACTTTTCAAGAAAAATCTTGATAATTGGATGGGAAATAGGAAATTCACCACAGGGATCACTTCTGTGGCTCTGCTCGACAGGAGTCAGGAAAATAATTTTCTTGGGTGGCGAAAGCCATGGTACCTTTTTGGCTAGGCTTATATAGGCCCTAGGGCCAATAGCCTATTACCTACCTATGAACCTTGAAGGTTTAACCAACCAGTTGTAATGAGTTATGTTTTATTCTGGGAAAACCACCCTTTCACCAAACAAAAGTTGGACTCCCCCGATGTTTGAGAATATGGAAAGTTGTGAGGCTTGAGGTGTCAAACAGGTATATTTATGAGGCTTAGAATGTGGACACTGTAGAGCAAAACAGCCTGGCATTTCATGTCCTTGTAATAACAACACACATGCCATTCACATCCTATGCAGCTCTAAACATCATGTAGCATATGTGTCTTTTGCTACGTACACAATATCGCCACATTTTTGACGGTTATCAGTATCCTGAATACCCCCATCTTGAAAAACTGCATCCAAAATCCACAGCAGAGGTTCTTTACATAAGGAGGGAAAAACTACACTTGCAGAATCCTGCACACAAGCGTGTCACATTCAAAGACAAACATACGCACACACACTTGGGCCAGTAATGAAACGTCAACATTAACCTGGAAGGCAGAAGCAGTTAAACAGAGTCTTCTCCATTTCTGGTCAATGGAAGACAGAAACCAAATGCAAACAAGAGTCGTAGAATGACACAAGCAAGAGATGTTTAATCAAAAACTGAAAACACGCATTAATAAACAATTTGGTATTAAATGTTTGAAAATCAGCTCTCTCTCACTTTATGCTTGTGCCTTGTAAATACTTCTGTTTGGATATATGTTTTTCCTGAGTTAGTAGCTGCCCATGGAACTTCACAATTTGTGGATTTATTTGTGGGCAGAAAATTTCACCAGACTTTGGGACAAAATGTAGTTTTGCCTCAAGCCATACAAGAAAAAAATTGAAGAACCCAAGGTTGAGCAGAGTTGCAGACCACTATCTGTCCAAGAAAATGGATTCCTCATTTAAGGCATAGAAATCCACACATTACAGACCTTTGGACATTGTGTTGAGCAACAGAAAAGTAATGCTATTTAGTTTACTTACCATAAGAGTAGATGTCTGAATAGATCAAAGTTGCATTAGGCATTACAAATATGGGACATATCCTACCAAGCATAACATACATCCATATCTCTCAACTGTCCAGATTTCCACAGTATGTCCAAATTTTTTTCCTTGTATTTTTGGTCTGTTCCTCATAAAAGTTGTGGTTTTCTGTCAAATCACTGAGGATTGAAGTGACTAAATAATGATATATAATTGAGTTTTAGATGTCATATCCTTTAGAAAATGCATGCCGATACAAAACCTGCTATTCTAGTAACTTTCTAATATAAGAGCAATACTATTTTGTCTCAGTTTCTGGGCCTTTATCTTCACATTAGTTTAGCCTTTGTCCAGATTTTTTGTGCTAACAGATTGACAGGTATGTGTTGATCTGGCCAGTCTACACTACTTCTGGCACCTTCTACACACAGTGCATATCTACCTTAGCACAAAGAAACAGAGCACAAAGGATTAGTCCAGACAGAATCACTTTAGCAGATCAAGGAGACTCTCTTTCTCCCCGATACCTTCCCTGTGGGAGGAATAAAGATGCCTCATTGAAGTTTCAAGTAGTTTATTCTGTTAAGTAGGTAGACTGATGAGTGTACTTGTTCTAATTGACCAATAGTGACAAATGGTGGTTCCATAACCAACAGAATATCCATCTACATTGATGCCCAGATAAAAGCAATGACAGAGGCCAACAAATCATTTTAGACACACTAGATTTTCTGGGTAAAATTAGAGATATTTCATTTAGCTATTCCACAATACTGGTCACAATAGATGTGAAAGCACTTTATATAGTGCTTCTACACAGCTACTATATTCAAGCTGTAGCAGGGACATATGAAAAGGACAGGACTGGATTACCAGAAGGGACAGAAGTTCTAGGAAGACTATGGAATAGCTATGGGGTAGGCAACAACTCCAAGCCTGCCTGATGTGGCTCTTGGAAATGGGATGATGAGGAGTCAGTGTACCAAGGCCTCTATTTTGCATTGAGGAAATGTTATTGCTATTTCATTGAGGACATCTTTATCATCTGGGAGGGGGATGAAGCCACATTAAATGACATTTACAACCATATCAGTAATTTCACTAGCTTTCTGAGATTTACAACCTCTCACTAGTAAATCCGCGGTCAGCTTTTAAGACAACCATATCTAATGACACTAAAATAAATGCCTCTCTAATAACCTGTTCAGAAAAGTAAAAGCATGCATTCCCAGATCATCAAGGGAAATGTTATAAAATCTCAGGGGATGAGAAATGCACATCTCAAAAGAGTATTAGAACAAGAACATTTGTTCATCCACCTACTTAACTGAATAAACTACTTGAAACTTCAACAAGTCATCTTTATTCCTTCCACAATGAGGGTATCAGAGAGAAAGTCTCCTAGATCTGCTAGGTAAAGTGATTTTATCTGGAGTAATCCTTTGTACTTTGTTTCTTGTTACTCCTGTCACCCTCTGGGTCACAGATGGGGTACCTGACTCAAGCTTTCTAGATTACATCTGTTTTGTGCCCTAAGCACAGGAGAACATGCTAGCATAAGAGGGTTTTAAACTGTGGCAAGACTCAGAGCTTTCTTGCCTAAAACTGGGGTATTGAAGCCTAAAGCTCCAAGTCAAGTCATGTCAGCAGAACAAAGGAGAGGATGATACCCTACCCTAGCAATGGAAGGTAATAAAAAGGGGGATATAGGGAGGGTGATTACTTACCGTAGTAGCACTGTTGCAGTACAAACTATACAACTGTAATATGTCCTTCATTAGATTACTGTTTGAGTATCCATTACAATATGGGACAATTACCACAGTTCAGGAAATAGGAGCAATGCAAAAGGACCAGAGTCCAAGACTCCTAATGTATAAGCTCTAGTGAAGCCTACTCTAGTTCTGGGAATAGAATCCAACTTGTAGTGGTTGGTGATGTAGGTGCTTCTAGAATAGACCTAGAATCTACCCCTTTCTAGAAAGCTTCAGAAGTGTCTACTACTCTAGTATAATGAGTGCTGAGATCATGATGGGGGTTTTGACTATGGTTAGAGTAGCAGATCTGAATACCATGGAAATGTCAGCTGAAAATGGCTTGTTTAGATACTGTCTTCTTGCCATCATATGAAACAAAAGGTTGCTTGAATTTCTTAAACTATCACAGCTGTTTGCAGACATCCAATAAATTAAAGATGATATTCCTCATCTCCAGGTTCAAATTAGTAAATAGGGATTTGGATAGTCTGACAAAACTAAATTCAGAGAACTTTTTTGCATAAAGGATTTGTTCCGAGACTCACTTTACCTTTGTGTGAAAATCAAAAAGGTCTGGATATACACGAGGGTCTGTAATTCAGATTCCTATCTAACCAATGTCAGACTTATCAGTGATGCAATCCTCCAAGCAAGAAACTTTACAGAAGAGCTGACAGCAGGTTCAAAGGGAGATGAACATCTCCAGGACAAAATTCAAGTTGCAAGAAACCACCACCTGTCTTTTTGGAAGCTTAATGTGCAAAACCCTCTTAACATTTATGATTTGATAGAAGGAAGAAAAAAAGGGTTCCAGGCTGAAATGGTTGAGAGATCTACCTTTATTGAAATATATGCAAGGCCAAAACTGAATTTACACAGGGAATGGACAACCCGGGGAACACTTATCTGAATCCCCATCCTCAATTTCTGCATCAACAAGAAAATATTTTCCATTTGGCTAAGTAAAATTTTCTAGTAGCAGGTTTTCTAGCCAACTCTAACACCTGCTGCACATCCTCAGAAAATCAAATGCATAAGAATGCTCAAAAGCCCATCATCCACACAATTAGCTTGAGAATTTAGATGTTGAGTGGAATCAAAGATTTATTTTCCTATGTGAGCAACTCCACTCTGTGAGGAAATTTGTAGTATTTGCCCCTGGCCAGATGTAGGAGAAGGGGCAGCCAATTACATCTAACCAAAAAAGGAGTCACCAGCAGCATCTTTGGCAATCTCTTCCTAGTCTTTTGAAGGACTCGGAAAATGACAGAGAGGGGCTAAACACAAAGAAACATTCCCTTCCAGTGTATTGAGAATACATCTATTTTCCAGGCCTTTTTGTAATGTCTCACGGACCAGAACTGTTTCAGTTGTCTGTCCAGGTAGGAGGCAAAGAAATCTATCTTGGAAGTTTCCCACTAGTGGATTACATGCAGGAAGACCTTTGGGTACAGCTTCAGTTCATAAGGGTCAACCATAAATCTGCTCAAAGTCTCCTACTGTACTGTGCTCTGGCAGAAAGTAGGTTAGTCATAAGGTTAAATTGTGCTGAACTTCTAAGTTTCAAGCAATGGCTGCAAAGCGGATAAAATATTGTTCCCCCATTTGTTTATGCACCACATCAATGCAAAATTGTCTGTGATCACTAAAAGATGTCCACGGGACCAAAGCTGATTTAGGGCTTTTATTCCATTTATGAAGGCCATCATGTCCTTCAGGTTTATGCATCTGTGTCTGCTTTTGGACCGTGCCACCTTGAGAAAGCATCTCCCAAGTAAAGTTCAAGGTTTCTGTGCCTACTGACTGAGATGGGATGGGGTGAGGGAACTCCTGGGTTGACTAGAACTTACTGGCCCACCAGAGAAAATCTTTTTCATAAAACTCTGGATTTGGAAAGGACTGAAGCTTATAATGATGGGACGAAAGAGATTTGAGGGACCACTGAATCTTCCTCAAGTGAAGTCTGGCAAATAGAAACATAAGGATAAAGGAGGCCACAAATATTAGAACTTTTAAAAATTCTCATGTGGTAGACATTTTCTGATGAGAAAGACTATGAAAATATTGATGGTAAGACTGCATTTTTTGAGGAAGAAGAAAAAAAGAGGTTTTAAGAAGACAACCCAGAAAAACCATGAGAAGACACCAATGATGACTTTTTTTAAATTTAGTGTGAAGCTTATGTTATTGAAACAAATAAATAAAATATGGTGAATTGCAACTACGGCAGAATGTCTTGGCAGTTGCTGAGATTGGTCAACCATTCAGATAAATATATATGTGTATGACTTAAGGACTGCAATAAGCCATGACTGGAGCAAGGCAATTTGTGAAGAATCCTGGGGAGTAGACAGACCAAAGGGTAAAGAAATTAATTGAGAATAAGACTCCAAAGTGGAGACCCACTGCAAATGGTAAGTGAATGCACAGCCAAGGGACTACCAACCACCACAAGAGGCTCACATGGTGTAATGAAGCGATTCCTACAGATGAGTAATGAATCCAATGAACACAACAGGTCCAAAGATAAACACTGGTAATACACAGTTTAAGGACTGAATAACCTTAGACAAACTCCTCAGTACAGCTCCAGTCCTTGTGCAGTAGTAAAGCAAGAATACAAAGCACCGATATAATGTATAAAACAAACTTTATGCCAAATACAAACAACTGGTTAAGTGCTTTCATCCCAGTCAGGACTTTGTCAGAACCAGTAAATGCTGAAAAACAAGATGTTTAAATGCAGGCAATTAACTGAATAAACACTATTGGTTGACAGTAGACAAGTTAACAAAGCAATTAGTAACAAATCCAAAGCTGTCGTGGATAAATCCAGTGCCTTGAATAAGCAAGTAGCTTAAAAAACTAAGAATGAATATCTTGTTAGTGTGGAATGAACACCAGATGAGAATACCTTTGACATTTTTCCCAGTCTTAAATGCAATGCTCCTAAGGTCTCAAAAATCTCATTGTCCACTTTAAGAATATTCCAATTGTTGTGGACAATATCTTCAATGTTTGCAAATTCAGAATTATAGGTGACCACCAGAGAACTGGAATATTTGGTGGAATATGCGTGTATGTCCTGAGTGTGGGAGGCATGAATGGTGGGAGAATAGTCTGTGCCTAAAAGTGGCAGAAATTTAATACCCCAACCCCTGGAAGCTTCTTGTTGAATAGGGTAAAGGAATTTAGAGGGGAAGCCCCTTTCCAAAAACATGTTACAGATATAGTGACATTCATTTGAAAAGATATCAAAGTAGAACTCATTCTTACTGCCCTTACTAATTGGTCCTTGAATATGTTACTTTTGCATGCCAGAGGGTGACAAAAGTGTTAGAAAAGGTGGGTTTGCTAAAAATAGATGACTGGAAACAGTTGTGCAACTTTTCTTTCCAAATTTGGATATCTAAATAATTAACCTCTTTCTTTGTGTGTGAGTAGATAGACATGATAAAGGATGTTGTGATGTTCAAAAATGTAACAAAAATTGGGTATCCCTTTGGACAGAGTTCAAAAAGATAAAAATATCATCCAAATATCTTAAATGCAAGTGTCAGGAGTCAGCATAACGAGAGGTGAAAATATAAATTTTCTCTCACCAATACACGACCAGTGTGGCATATATGGGGAGCACACTGACTATTGCCACCCTCCATACTTGATAATTCTCCCTCTCAAAAAATATCATTATTGCATAAAATTTATTTCATGAAGGAGACAGTGGAACTGATAAAACCACTGTCAAAATCAGTAAGTTCTAAAATGGATGAGTGGAAAAATTCCAAACCAACAGGATGTGGTATACTGGTGAAAAAGGCTACTGAAGCCACCGTTATGTTCACCATAAAAATGACGTTTGATTTTGGACAAGAAATCCCATGAGTCTTTGAGTATATGACTGTTAAAAGTGAGTGTATTTCAAGGCATGGTCAATGTAGGCTGCCAATGGATAAGTTTTGGAAACATGGTCAGTTACAATCAGCCTGTATGGAAGGTTGTTAATATCCTTATAAACCTTTGGGATGCCAAAAGTGTATGGTATCAAAGTTTTAGAAATGTACAGAAACTCAAAGGTCAGCAGTAATAACACCTTACATAAATTAATCTTCTAAAAAGAAATACATTTTCTAGTATACAATATTGATTTCATTGCTAGAGACAGGGTGATAGTCCTGCAACATAATGGACATCTGGTAAATGTAATCAGTTATATCTGCTAACACAATACTCCCTCCTTCATCAGGAAGCACCACTCTGAAGTTGGGATCTCGTCTTAACTAGCACATTCCTGCCTTCTTTGGTCAAATTGAAATGGCATCATAGATGAGAAATACAAAGCATAGAAATCTTTCTTGCATCTTTTCTCAAAAATAGATAAAGTAGGATTTGGGGGCAATTAAAAGTACTTCTTTTCTTAAAGGGATGACCAATTAATCCCTCACTGTCCAAATAAGTTGGAAATGCAATTTCCTTGTGAATAGTTTCAGTTCAACCATTAAGTCCTAAATGCCTGGTTTAATATGGGGAATTAATTTGCAAATTTTACTGAATAATAAAAAATGTGGCTTGTTAATAGACATGCTGGTGTAATTAAAATGTTAAAACCATTATAAGAATACATAATGCCATTGTGAGAAGACAATATACAGAGCTCAGAAAAATGGGTATTGTTCTGTTCAGAAAGACTGATGACCCATTTTCCATCCCTTCCCCTTGCTTTCCCTCTGCCTAGAGTGCCTGGGCCTGAGAAAAAAATGGTTTGATGGGTGAAAAAAGTACTATTGTAATTGACCCTGCCCCAATTCGGTACACTTTCAGATCTCTGTGGTAAGGGAGGGAGGGCAAATGACATTGTGGTCAGGAGTAGGGGGATTGTAAAAAGTATTGACTTGAGTGTCTACCAGGCAGGAAGTAGTTTCATGGTGTAAGTCACCCTGTGTACTGTCCAACCTAGTATACATGTTGGAGATATTAGAGTCCCCTTTAAATAAATGTTTGGGTAAAGGGTGTGCAGTATTATGCATTTATTCACTAAAGTCCCTGAAAATTTTGTTTTATTTCCTGGCAACATTAATTTGAACCGATTCATCCACTTTAAAAAAAAAATTCTCATAATTAACTTTATTGTACTCAAATAAGTCATTAATAATCTGTTCATTCCATATATAAATCTCTTCTAAAAGTTTATACAGTATAGAAGAGCTAAAATTAATAACATTCATTAAGTCTCAACCACAGCAGTCAGACTTAATAAGATAGATAGGGAGCAAAGAACATTCAGATTATTGATGTTTAAGTCCCTTTGGAACTCTGTTGGCTTTAAGGTATTCAGTTAAGTAAGCCTTTTCCATCTGGAGGTTGTCCACGGGAAGTTCAGTAAATTTAGAAGAAAAAGTGCAAAAGTCCCAGTGGAGCCAATCTTGAAATTTCTTTTGTGAACATGGTTGCTAACATTAGAACCACCTGAAGGAAGAGAAATTGATATTCCATGTGTAATGTCTGAATCACTATGAGCACAATGAAAACTGCATGCACCCTGATGTAAGATGGAAGTGGATGC
Organism: Protopterus annectens; assembly: GCF_019279795.1. Taxonomy (NCBI): domain Eukaryota; kingdom Metazoa; phylum Chordata; order Ceratodontiformes; family Protopteridae; genus Protopterus; species Protopterus annectens. The sequence goes on from NC_056737.1 coordinate 408,640,908, forward strand.
TACCACTATGTCATTCTGAGAAGTAGAATAAGGATGAGAAGAAAACTTTTCCAGATGAGTTGACAAAGAGACACATTACTGGGTTAAAATGGAGATTAATTGCGTCAAATCTCACTGTGTTGAAGCATGACTGCAATTTGCAGCATCATCAAATGAAACAGTGTGCAATGTAGATGAAGTTGGGGACCAGCAGACCCTTCCATGTAGTGAAGTTGACATTGCCCAAAAACACTGCCATGCCTTACCCATTGCAAACAGCATGGAACATGCAGCCAAGGGACTGATAGCCAGCACAACAGGTTCACATACTGTAATGAAGTGATTCCAACTGATGGGTAGAATAGTTACTCACTCTCTTGCATCAGTTTGCTTTTTTCTTTCAAATTGTTTGAGAATCAAAACAGAGGAATTCTCAAATAAAAGTATATTCTTCAGCAGGGCATTGTGACTTAACATCTCCCGGGAAATTCTGAAGTCTTATCCAGGCATTTCTTCTCATCGCAGTCCCATAAGCAGTAGCTCTGGAGAAAGAATATACAGCAACATATGGACATTTGGTGGAATGTTTCTTAACCAAAGATGCACAATTGACCATTTCCAAAAGATTGGATTTAAGCTCAGATTTGGGTAGGTTAGTACAATTTTGCTGCATATTTGAAAAATATTTGAAAAAATAATTAGACAGATGAGCTATAGCCCTTAAGGCCAAGGTAGAGAAAGTCAAATCTATCAAAAGCACAGCTTACCTTACCATTATTGACCAGATTAACAGATGAATATGTTTTAGTAACCAACTCCCTCTAAAGAAATAGCAGAATCTGAAAAAACGGATTAGTATAAAGATACTTGTCGGAATCTAGGATTCTAAAAGGAGACAAATTAACCATTTTGAGCTACATGATGCAGTAGAAGAGGCATCCTCCAAAGTATCTAAAACTAGACCAATGGCCAGTAGTTTAGGAAAGTCCAAACTGGGGAGTTAATACTGCTAGAGAATCAAACATACATTTCCCTCCACATTTGAAGAAATTCTTCATTTCTTAAGTAGTTTATCAGAAGATTTCTTCATTTGGGGAAATCTAAGGAAAATGTATCCTCAGATTCTGATTCACAAACTGTGGTGGCATAAATCTGTGAAGCATAATCTAATCCTTCCTGAAACCTTCCTGATCAGATTCAGATAGAATTTCTCTCTCTGAAAAAGAATGAACCTTCTTTTTAGTTGGAGTAGAAGCTGAAGAAGCTGGGAAAGAAGTATGAAAGAATTGCATTGCTTTAAATAATCTTTGCACAAAATTAAACCAAGTCCTCTTTTGTGGAGGAGGAGGAAAAGTGTTTAGTCTTTATGGCGAACTTCTTTGGAGTGTCCAGGTGTATGGTCATCATGGTTGAAGCCCCAGGTCTTCATTAGTGACCCACTGTCTTCCTTTACCAGTAACTGGTGTATGCCTTCCTCTCCCTCAGACATAACATGGGGGTCTCCCTTCCTGACAGCTCCACTGGACAAATGGTGTGCTGGAACTTGCAAGTGCCCTTGGCCTGTTCTTAAAATACTTTCTACTTTATGAATATAATATTTTGTATGGCTGTTACTCTCCATAGAATCAACATGCAAAATCTCACTATTTCCCTATTCCTGGAATTTCCCCCTGCTTCATCAGCCCTTTCCACTTTGAATTATAACTTTCTGCTTGTGTTATGTATAAAAGAGTCCATAACTTATAACTGTCCAGATTTTCACAGAATGTCCAGATTTTTGCCCCATTCCTCATAAAATGCGTCATTTTCTATATTTTTGCAGCAAAACAGTGAGGATGGAATCCACTAAATAATTTCAGGCATTTGAGTTTCAGGCTTCATACACTTAAGAAAATGCACAAACACAATACATTTTATTTCAACAACTTTCTAAGTTTATCAGTGCAATATTTAAAATTTGTTCTTCTTTTTGGGGCTTTGTACCCCCATTATTTTTGGCCTTGTCCAGATTTTTTGTGCTAAGAGTTTGAGAGGTATGTATAAGTCTTATCTGTGTAGCTCTAAAATATCACTTCAAGTAAGGTAATCCTAAACTACCTTTTTCTATTAGAAGGATCAACTTAACCCATTTGACCCTTGCCCTCATCTCTTCCCAGATAAATTCCTGTAACTCTATCAATTATCCCCAACTTCTCTTGCAGTTGATAAAACTATGCCTGATCTGTATACAAAAACAGAAGGGACAAAACACATTTTCATTGCTGGTATCTTGCTATCCATTATCAATAAACAAGCTCTTCCAGTTTCTCAACTTTTGTATTATCTTTTGTTCTCTTTCCACATATCCTGAGTTGCCATAACAGAATCCATTTTAATCCATACTCCTTAATACTTTCATGTCCCCATAAATATGGATATTGCTGAAACAATTCATTTGTGGGTGCATAGTTTACTGCTTCAACCTTTGTTTTATCTTCATTAACTTTATATCCTGAAAACACTTTAAACTGTCTCAAAATGTTCCACATCACTGAGGTGTCCTTTTCTGGTTTTACCAGGTACAAAATCTCATCTGCAAATAAAGCCAACTTTCCTTATTACCATACCAATGATATCCTTTGACTTTCCAAGTCCCTTATTTTCTTTGCCAGTGGCAAATATAGGGGAAAGAGGACACCCCTGCCTGGTTCCTCTGTTCAGACACAACTCGTCAGAGAAGAACCTCCCACTTTAATTCTTGCTTCCAATCCATCATATACCCCCTAATTTAACCTTATTATTGTATCAGGTAATGCAAATGTTTCCATTGCCCAACTTATAAAATCAAGGCTTACTCTAGAGAATGCCATCTCTGCATCAAGACCCACCAACAACAGTGGTATTTTCTTACATTCTGCATTGCTCTGGATCATCTTTCTATTAATGTTGTCAAATGCTTGCCTTTCCTCCAGAAGACCACATTGATCCATATCTATCAATTTTGGCAACACCTTTGCCAGTCTTTGAGCTCTTATTGACAAACACTATTTAATCATGGTTTAAAATTGCAATGGGCCTATTTGAAGCTGGGTCTGATGGGTCTTTACCATTTTTAGGTATTACAGCCACCACAGCTTTCTTCCAGAATGTTAGTGCTTCCCCTCCTTGTAAAATACTGTTAAACAAAATCTTCCAGATTTTTATCAGTTTCTTCTCTCCTAGCTTTAAAACTTCCACAGGAATACCATGTACTCCTGGAGACTTTCCTGCAAATGGATTATATGTTACCATTTTTATCTCCTCTCCTATTTGTTGGACCTCAACTAGGTCTAACCTTGGCATATTCAAGTGTTCCATAAATATTTCCATTTGTAATCCTTCTGGATTTCCCCATTTCTCTGCTTTATATACATTTTTTAAAAGAAATGCTGAAATATCTGCAATATGACTGGATCCCTGATTTTCTTGTTATAGGCTCCCTAAGGTTGGCAACAACCCTTTCTAATTTCTGTTGCCCAAGTCATTGTGGCACATTTTTTTTGTAGTCTGAAGTTATTATTAAAAAAAAGGTTGCTTAACAGCAATCTTTCTCAACTAATGCATATTATTAAGATACTCCCTTATTTTCTTTTTAGCAGTCTGCCGTTATGTCTGTTCATGTTCTGAGATTAATCATATTTTGCAATACTTTTTCAGCCCCTCTAAATAAAGTTAAGTAAAATGAATTATCACTTTTTCTTTTATTTATTCACTATTTTTAAACTCCACTCCCATTTATCCCACTCACTAGCTATAACTTTTGAAGAAATTTCTATCTTCCCTAATAACTCGAATAATTTCCACTATCCATTCCTTAATTTCTATCTTTTTAACAGGTAAGTGAGAAAGTGCCAGTGTTTCATTTTTATTTTATTACTCTGCACTTTTATCTTACTTGTTATTGGTTCATTATCTGAAATAGTTATTCAATGTGCATTAAAGCTTTCAATTAAACGCACATGTTCCTATGAAATATAATTTCTGTCTAGTGTAGCCCAGTTATTGTAGCTTGGGGAATAATATAGAAATTGTCTGCAAGTTCCTACGCCTGAATTCATATCTTCTATACCAATTATTTTCATAATTTTCTTTAGGACTCTACCCTTTTTATGAACATTTTCCCTTCTGGGTCCAGATATATCTGTTGCAAATCACATTCCAGTCTCCACCTATAATTATTACCTGCTGAAAACTGATTTCTCCCTAAATGTTCTTAAGCTCTAGAACAGCAATTTTAGGTGGAATATAAATACATGCCAGTGTAATCTTCCTCCTTTGCCAGTTGCCACTTACTACCACAGATCTTCCATGATTATTTTTTTCCTCATAATCCCTATTGGAGTTCATCTAACAACTAGTACAAGCACTCCCCGTTTACTTTGTCCCCAATATTCTGCTGAATATCCATCCTTAAATCCTTTATCAAATTCACATGCTCATTTCTTTCCATCTTTTTCTCCTGCAGCATTGTGATTTGCATGCTGCAATTTACACTAATTGTTGTCTGTTCTCGTCTTATCTTTATTAACTTTCGGATGTGAAAAAAACTTATATGCTTTCAGAAAACATTTATCCTGAAGAAAAAGTGCACAGACAATCTTTAAATAAAACTAAATTATACAATGTTTTAGTAAATGCACTGAAATATTTACATACTTGGAAAGCTGCTCTTATTCACTTCCAATAATTTAAGACTTTATTTTATTTGCTTGCCCTTGTGACTTTTAATTTTATGGTTCCCTCAGCAGCCAATGTCCAGAACTCTCGAGATTTACTGCCTGCACCTGCCGTTATTTTATCTCAATGGAAGCAAGAACAGAATATACAACTGACCTCAGCTGCAGACTTCTCAACTCACACATTTATTTGCTAAAGGAAACTTTTTCATTACTTTCACAGTGTTCTACTTTTAAAGCCCACTTACTTACACAAAGAGTATTAGATTAAGCCAAAACAAGTAATCCAGACATTCACCTCTATGAAAGTAAAAGATCTCAACTCTACATATATTAAAAATCAGTGGACTTTTACACCCTACCCCCCCACACCTCAACAGCCCAAGATTACAGCATATTAATAACATGCTTTTCTCATGCCTTTATTATCTTTTTATATTGCAATGCCTACATTTCTTAAACCTAAAAAAAGAAATAAAAAAACTTGTTAACTTTAGTATGTTTATCTCATACAATCACTGAAAATGCTTTACCAGATAAAACACAATATATACCATGGAATGTTTTAGACAAATATTAGCAAAAATGATTTAATTATAATTACTTTTCTCCCTTTTAGTGCCCTTCCAAACACTACTGATGTGAAATGGGGTATATGCCTTTCAGGTCCACCACAAGTTTCACAAAGTCAACAAAAACCCAATCTTTCTCAGACACTTTTTATTGTAAAACCATATTTCACAAATGTGATTTGCACATTACAATCTCACATTTATTCACCAGTTTGAGTGCTGCTGCTCGCTCTCTCTCTCTCTCTCTCTCTCTCTCTTGCTAATCTCCCAACCCCAGACTTAGGTTCAAGTCCAAGGCACTCCCAATTCTTCTACTCAATACCTGTGCTCTCTTCTGTCTCTCAAGAAAAATGAGCAGCAGTCTTGCCTTCTGTTTGTTGATTGACTTTTTGTTGGTCACACTTTTGTATTTCCTGCTTAGGCTGTTCTGCCTCAAAAATGACCTTGATCCTCAAGGAACAAAATATTCTGAAGACCACTGGATATAGCAAGTTGAATTTCATAACTGCCTTTTGACATTTCTTGATTGCTGGAAAAATTTGCTTCTTTCTCTTCTGTACAGTGAATAATCACATTCCTTGACCATTATACTTTTGCAACTTTTAATACTTCACCCTTCTTCCACAGTTTTTTCAAGAACTCTCTCTGCTGGTATGATTGCATTTTTACTAATACGGGTCTTAGGTGCTTCCTCATGGTCAGGTATGAAGCATACACACAATGTGCTCTTTCAATTAACAAATCCGGTTATTTAATACCAGTCCAGTTGCTTATCTGTGCTTTCAAAAAATTAATAAAGTCTGTTCCTTCCAGTTTCTCTGGTCAAGTGGAAAAGTTTTCTCCAAGTGCTCTGTCCTTTAACTCTAAAACATTTTGAAACAGCTCTTCTTGAGTAGTTTCACACTCAGCCAGCCTTTTCTTCATTTCATCCTCTGAATTTTGCAGTTTTATCAGCTTGTCTGAGTAGCTGTTTAAAGCTTCTTCCATTTTTGCAGACTTTTGTTATTAGAGTTGATATACTCCTTCAGTGTTTGATTTATTTTAATTGGCACTAAGCACATTTGATTTATTTATTTTTTCCTCTAAATTACTGGAAGCCATTTCTTGTACCAAAACTGGAGAGTGAATTTCTTTTTCCTGAACAGCTGCAGGATTCTTCCCAGTCAGTGTTTTCTCTTTACCTTTTCTAAATGATTTTCTTTCAGGTTCTTTAAAGTTTCTCATTTGCTGGCATCCATGCAAAAACTGCCATTATGGAGCTAAAGAAAAAGTGTAGAGAAATAATTAACTTTTAGCAGGGGATATTACTTATAGGTGTGAACGAGAACTTGATCTGCAATAGCAAGGCTCTACTGGGGACCTAGAAGTGAAAATATAACAAAACGGACTATATTTCTTAAGAAATTTATTACCCATTTGGTAAGGAAGATGTGAATTAAGTGACAGGAACCAAAACAGAATTGACATATTATTCCCGGAGGTACACTGAGTAGACTCGACTGGATAGAAATTATACTTGACATGAACATGTACACTTGAATGAAAGCTTTGACTCACACCCAATAAATGTTTCAGAATGTGTACCAATAAAAGTTAAAATTGCTGAGCAATTAAAGTAAAAATAAGACACTGGTGCTTTCCTAATTGCCTCTTAAAGCAGAGGAATTTAAGGAATGGTGGAAATTATTCAAGAGTTATTGGAGAAAATCAAAACTGCATCAGAAATGATAGCTAGTCAGTGGGATAAAATAGGGTAGAAATAAAAAAAATTATATCGTTAAGAAGTAATAGGAATTATTTAAACAAAGTTTGAAGTATAGCAGAATAATGAGACTCCTAGAACAGACACAACTGCACTGTGTTCAACTGAAAATAAAATATTTGGATAACATGCATGAGTTTCTCCTTTACTCAGTTCAAATTTAGAGCCACTGGCAAAGAAAATAAAGGACTCAAATTCAAGGATATAACTGATATGGTAATGAAGAAAAAATGGCTTTATTTGCAGATATTATTTTGTATCTGATAAATCCAGAAAACAGTTCCATTGCCAAACATTTTGAGACAATTTTGAGTCTTTTCAGGATATAAAATTAATGAAAATAAAACAAAGGCTATAGCAGTAAAGTACATACCCAAGCACAAATTGGATCAGCAATACCCATGTTTATGGGGAGACATTAAGATGAGTATTTATGAGTATGGATTAAAAAGGCTTCTGTTACGGCAGCTAAGGATATGTGGGAAGAGAATAAACAAAAGATGATACATACACTGTGAAACTGAAAGCTCTTGTTCATGGATATACATGTATATATTGTATATACACAGTTTATATACATATATATACACACACACATATATATATATATATATATATATACACACACACATACATACATATATATATATATATATATATATATATATACATACATATATATATATGTCTTATTGAGGCAGGGAGAAAGTTCATGAAATAAAGAGTGAGATTTTGGATGCAGATCCTTAAGGAGAACAACAACAACCATACACAATATTTTATTCATCAAGTAGCAGAAAAGTATTCCAAGTATTAAGCCAACATAAGAATGGAGAAAGGAGATTTTGCCAGTAGGGATGACTGCAAGTAGGAGTAGAGAAAATAGGTAAGAGGTGCAGGAATTTATGAGAGAAAACTAGCAAATGAATAAAGGAATTGGGAGCAAATAACTAGAGGGTAAAAGGTAACAGAGAAGAATGAGACCAAAAAAAAGTTTGGACTACAGTCCAAAGACTGCTTTCCCAACCAGGGATTGATGTCACAGTATAGGCAAACAGCAAGCAATAAGGGAATCCAAAGTGCAAGAACTGTTCTAGTTGATTTTTTTTAAGTTGAATCTAAAACAGAAGCTGATGTTAAAAAGGAACAGTTAGTACAGAATATAAAATTTTGCATGATAACTATACCAATCGGAGGAGGTTAGAAAAGATTGGGAGGAGATAATGAAAAAGCAATTTGCAATGTTCCAAAAAAAAAAAAGTCTAGAAGATTTGGGATTTTTGCTTGGAAGAGTTTGTCTAGGTATTTTTTATACCCCAAGTAGAATTCAAAGAATTTTTCATCGGATAGACTGCAAATGTTGGAAGTGTAGTAGGGAATAACAATATAACTGGGAACATACATTTTGGGAGTGCAATGATTTGGCAGATTTAAAACATTCCCTATAAAGTACTCTGTCAGAAACATTGGGTGAGCAAGTGGCTTTAACTAAGAAAATGGTACTTTTAGCTAGGACACAGGATCTGAATTATCTGGGCAAAGTTAAGACTTCATTCATTTTAATTCTGAAAGCGACCCAATAAAGCCACATACGAAGGCAACTGGTATGTAATGTTTTATTAAATTAAAATTCACACTAAAAACACTCCATCTCCATTAACACTTGTTTGAAAATCCATTTTCGTTTCATCACACTTCATCAGATGTAGGATAGAGTGAAAGACAACCCTTTTATATACAATCAAACCTTTTCCGTTCAGAAATCGGGAAGATTTTGCAGTCAAGTCCTCCATGCAATGCAAAAGACTAGGCTGGACGTTTTTCCTGTAGTAATTGTAGCTCTCACGTTGTATTACTAAACATAACATAACATTACAAATTTACTTCTAAGTTCTCATTATCTTCCTGATTTTTGAACGGAAAAGGTTTGATTGTATATAAAAGGGCTTTCACTCTCACCTACATCTGATGAAGTGTGATGAAATGAAAACGGATTTTCAAACAGAGTTAATGGAGATGGAGTGTTTTTAGTGTGAATTTTTCTTTAATAAAATGTTACATATGGTGGTTGCCTTCGTCCGCGGTTTTATTAGGTCGCTTTCAGTGCACCTTTCATGGGTTTATTGGATTCGTTTTGTGTACTTTTGCCTGCACTTGGGTTTTAATTTTAATTCTGCTGGCTGCCAAAATAAGTGATTATTGGAAAATGGAAATCAATGTCTAAACTAACTGTAACTGAAGTATTGAATATTATAAGAGAAATAATAGAACTGGAAGAGGAATGTTTGGAAAATGGAAGGTGCAAATTACATAGAAATAAACAGAAATAGTGGGAACAATACACATACTACATCATTCGAGGAGTGAGGTTTAAGATATGGCAGGAATTAAATTATGTAATGTGGGACTGATGATAGTTATAAAAAAAGAAAAGATATGTGGTGTATAATGTACGTAAAAGGAAAAAAATGTTAATGTTTTCTTTTCTGTTGATATATGTTTACCTATAGCTTAAATGATAATTTAATAAAGGTGTTTAAAACAGTCTTGACATCAAGAAACGTAGTTCTAATGAAAATCAAGCCTTAGAGAATAGCTAAAATAAAAGCACAGGGTAATGAAATAAAAATGAGAGACAGACGCTAAAAGAGAGGAATTTAAGGAATGGGTAGTGGAGATTATTCAGGAGCTGTTAGAGAGGATAGAAATTTCTTCTGAAAATACAACAAAGGAGTGGGATAAAATTAAAGTGGAGTTTAAAAATAGAATGGAAATAAGGGGAGCTATGGTTAAGTAACAACTATTTAGAAGGACTAAAAATGTTAAAGTACTGCAGAATAGGGAGAATCTCACAGAACAAGAGGAGGATCAACTGCAGAATGCAAGACAGAAAATAAGGAATTACCTTGATAATATTCCCAAGTTTAGAAACACTGCTGTTAAGCAACTGTTTTTTGATCATAATACTAGAGCACAAAAACTTTTAGCAAAATGACTAGGGCAACAGAAAGTAGAAAGGGCTGTCACCAAACTTAGGGAGCCTAAAACAACAAAGGTAACAAGAGATCCTGTAGAGGTATTAGAAATATTTTGGAAATTCTATGAGAGTCTCTAGAATGCAGAGAAATATGAAAATCAAGAAAAGATACACATGGAAGAATTAAATATGCCAAGGTTAGAGGTAGATGAGGCTCAATTACTAACAGTTTGGATAGGAGGAGAAGAGATAAAAATTGTGATGTATAACCAATCTACAGGAAAGTTCTCAAGAACAGATGGTATTCATGTGGATGTTTGGAAGCTAGGAGGAAAAATTTGATAAAGATTGCGATGCTTTTGTTGAACAGTATTTTAAGAGGAGGAGATGTATCAACATCCTAGAAGAAAGCAATGGAATCTGTAATACCTACAGAGGGTAAAGATTTACCAGATCCAGCTTCATACAAGCCCACTTCAATACTAAACCATGATTATAAAGTGTATGTCTATAATGGCTAAAACAATGGCGAATGTAATGTCAAAACTGATAGACATGGATCAATGTGGTTTTGTGGGGTTAGGCAAACATTTGACAATATTAACAGAACACTGATGATAAAGAAGGAAGCAGAATATAAGAAAATGCCATTGTTGGTGGGTCTTGGTGCAGAGAAAGCATCTGATAAGAGTAAGCTGGGACTTTATCAGCAGGGAAATGGAAGCATTTACATTTCTTGAAAAAATTATAAGGTTGATTAGGAGGATGTACGAGAGATCGTTAGTGAAAATTAAAATGGGTGGGATCCTCTCTGATAACTTCTGCAGCAGAGAAATCAGGCAGGGGTGTCCTCTTTTCCCTTCATTATTTGCATTATATTTAGAACCAGTGGCAAACAAAATAAAGGACTCGGAAATTCAAGGATATAATTGGTATGGTGGTCAAGAAAAGCTGCATTTATTTGCAGATAATATTTTATACCTAACAAAATCAGAAAGAGACATTACAATGTTGTGGAACATTTTGAGACAGTTTCAGATCTTTTCAGGATACAAAATTAATGAAGATAAAACAAAAGCAATAGTGGCAAATTATTTACCCACACACAAATTGGTTCAGGAATATCCATATTTATGGGGACATGATAAAATGAAGTATTTAGGAGTATGGATTAAGAATGATTCTAGTGTGGCAGCTAAGGATATGTGGGAAGAGACTAAATAAAATATAATATAACTGACAAAATGGAAGCTTTGTTATATAGATATTGATAGTAAGATGCAAGCAATTAAAATGTTTTAGTCCCTTTAGTCTTATACACAGGCCAGGCATGCTTTTATCAATGAGAGGAGATGCTGTGGATTGCAATTAATAAAGAGCTGAAGGACTTTATCTGGAAGGGGAAGAAGGCAAGAATAAAGTGGGATAAGAGGGTTCTTCCAGTAGAACAGAATAGATTGGGATTACCCAATTTGAAGGGCTATTGCAGAGCTACACAGGTAAGACTCATACATAGCATCACAAGCAGAAAACTATAAATCAAAGTGGAAAGGGATGATGATGAAAACAGGGGAGAAGCTCAAGAAACAAGCAGAGACTTGGATTTTGGTTGCAGGCCTTTAAGGAGAATAAAAATCATATAGAATATTATATCCATAAAGTAGCAGAAAGTATTCTGAGAAGTAAGCCAACATGGGATGGGAGAAAGGAGATTCTTCCAGTAGGGATGACTGCAATTAAGGATATAGACAATAGGCAAGAGGGGGCAGGAATTTGTTGGAGAAAACTGACAAAGGAACCAAGGTATTGGGAACAAATAGCTAGAAAGGGAAAGATGATAGAATGGGAAAACAACAATAATTTATGTGGACTGCCTTCCCCATCAGGGATTGATATCTGAGTATAGGCAAAGAAATGAAAACTCAAATGAAATGCTTAAATGAAATTCTCAAAGGTGTCTACTTCATACATAGAGCCCCGCTTACTCCTATGAGTGTTAACAGCTGATACATAAGACCGTTTTGGCCAGGAATAAATCTGACCATTGTTAAAGTTATTAATTTTATTTATTTATTATTTTATTATTTATTTATATTTGTTGACCGGGAGTGTCCAACTGGATGTAGGTCCATTTTCAGCAGAGGCCCGGGGAGAAAAGCACCACAGTTAAAATAAACAGTAGTTACATTGGATTACATAGCGATTAACAATTTACATAGCAATTACTTACAACATATTTACAGATGAAGAACATAGTGCATCAGTAGACAACTAGAATCTTTATCTGTGAAGTACATAACAGACATTAACAAATGTTACAAGAAGAAGTTCCTGCTGTATAATAAGTACTGGCTTATGAGCATCTGAGCTTGCTATAATCAAGGTAGTTAGTGGAATGGAAAGAAAGGTAGTGTTTGGATGGGGTGGGTGATATTAGAATGGGAGTTGCAAGGGCATAGCCAGCATGTTTTTAGGTGCGCTTTTAGTAAAGTTTTGAAGTGGGTGCATGATGGTATGGAGGTAATTGTGGGTGGGAGGGAGTTCCATAATTTGGCTATGGTGCAAGAGAATAGTGCTTCACCAGCAGAGTTATTGGCTTTAATGATCTGCAAGTGATTTTTGTTGCTGGTCCCGTTGCAATTTTTTTCCTTTTAATTCCTTCTAAATGCTTATCAAAGTCAGACAGGCATTTTAACATACCATCAAACAGGGAAATATTCTCATTAAACAGTGCAGAGTTAGAAAGTTGCTTCTCCAAGTTCTCAATTTCTTTACACAATTCATCTTCTTTCAAAGTGAAGAAGTCATTCATTAAAACGCATATAGTTCAAACTTAGATTTATATTCAGTTCCTGCCATTTTTCAGGAGTTCAGGGTACGTATTCCCATATGAGGGCATGTTTAACACATGTAAAACCTCGTGGGACAATACCAAAGTCTAAGTAGACATGAAAACTAAAGCGTTGCCATAGCAACTTCTTGAAATTCTTTACGTTATGCTCAAGAGTTTGTATCAAGAAACAGAAATAATTTCTCTGGGATGTTACATTTGTAACCTTCGCTGTTCCATCAGCTGTTGTACTACTAGAGTTCAACAACAGATTCTCTCGCACCAGCAGGCTATGTAATGATCTAGTAGTAGAGCTATTCTGCGAAATGATAGGCTGTGTCATTTTAGTTTCAAAACCAATATTCACTGGTTCACCAAGTAAATAATACCAATAAAAACACCAAAAAGGTGACCCAAATGATAAAGTGGAGTACAGCGAAAGCAATCCAAATGGAAAAGAAAAAAAGCAAACTCCACAACGCTGAATGGATGTAATAAAAAAACAACAAAGCTTTCAAACCATACGTCCTTCTTCAGTGTTTGTAAAATCTCACAAAAACAATAGTTCTTTTATACATTAAAAATTTCATCACATGACACAGCTCATACCTACCACACATCAATTAAAAAAATCAGTTAAGAAGTTTCAAATTTAAAGCAACATTTATACATATATTCAATAATAATAGCAGCACTGATAAAATAATACCTCCATCATTCTAATGCACCTGTTGTTGCTTAGCTTTAAATATTGGTTTCAGTGCTACCCGTTTATTTAAACCAGGGTAAGCATCAGCCTGCAACCAAATAATCCATTCTTATTCTTTGGTGTCTAACTTATTAACCAAATCACCTTGTCTAATATTTGGTGACAGTGTATCTATAACCCGAAAAAAGAATTGGTAGGAATCATTAGTTTCCTGTATATGCCGAGCCAAAGAGCTTGTGATAATAGAACATAGGTCAGATTTACGTAGAAAAGTTATCACAAACAAATAAGTTTGAACTATATGTGTTTAATGAATGACTTCTTCACTTTGAAAGATGAATTGTGTAAAGAAATTGAGAACTTGGGGAGGCAACTTTCTATAATGTATAATGAGAATATTTGCCTCTATGATGGTATGTTAAAATGCCTGACTAACTTTGATAAGCATTTAGAAGGAATTAAAAGGAAAGAATTGCAATGGGATATTAATGACTTTAAGAACAGTCAGATTTGTTCCTGGCTGAAACTGTCTTCTTATGTATCAGCTAACACTCATAGGAGTAAGCGGGGCTCTATGTAGGAAGTAGACAACTTTGAGCATGCAACAAATAAACAGCAGCCATCAGTGATTGCGGTAGTGTCACTGGAAGATACTTCTGCACCTAACCAATTGAACAATGCGGGGGAGGTTACAAGTATACCATCTACATCAGCTCGTACAATAGAGAAGTTGGTGTGAGGAGGCGATAAATTAAGTTCACGGCCTCACTTTCTGACTAACAATTCCTCTAATGACAATGTAATGAACGGTTTGGCCCTTTTTTAGAGAGTAATCAATGGGTAGTAAAGAAACTACCAGAACAAGTAGTAAAACAGAACCGCAACTCATCAAGAAAACATTCTCAGTCTCGTGGAAGAATGAGGAATGGGCCGTTGACTCGCAGCAAAACAAACAAGCAGTTGTAAGTACTACTGGGACTTGTCTCTGCAAATTTAAATGACGTGACATTTGATAGTATGTTTGTAGTAAATCTTTCTGACTATGTACTAACAGATGCTGAACTTTCTCTTTTATCTCATGGAATTAAGTTTATACCAACAAATACTGACAATTTAGTTAATGCTATTACAGATTTTAAAGTTTTTTTCTCGTAGTTTGAATTTGAAAAACATTTTTAGGGATTCTGAGACTTTTGCAAGTATCAATGTAAATGAACAAGCACATTTATACCTTTGAGTGATCCCATTGCAACTGTATTTAAATGACTTATGTGAAAAGCAGATACGGGAATTGTATGATGGGAATTCTTTCAAAAAAACATGTAACCTTACTAAAGAAGAGTTTGATGCTCAAAGCATTGCAAGATGATGTGATAATCAGGGAAGCAGATGAATGTGGCAGTACTGTTCTGATGAATGTAAGTGACTATCTTGAAACAATGTATAATTTAATTTCAGATGTACAAACATTTAAGGTAATTCATGTTAGAGAAGTTACAGATTATCAATAGGATTAATATGTCTGTCTATGACTTGCAGTTAATGATTGATATAGACATAAATACTTTTAATTTCTTCACTGTACCATTTCCTACAATTCCAGTTCTATATGGCCTTCCCAAAATACATAAATTAGAAGTTATGTACCTACTATAACGTTCCATGTTAGTTGTCTTCTCTCGCCTTCTTTCTTGCTGGATGGGTTCGGAGCCGATCCTCGGCCCCGACTCGGCACTTGCTTTAGCTTAGGAACTCCTTTTACCAGCTCGAGGCAACCCTATATCCCATGATGCAAGGCGGAACTACCTCAGATCTCGTTTGGTAGCTAACCTACCCTGCTAAAGACTATCCTAACATAATTAGGAACACAAGTTCCTAATAGAAGTCCTCATATGAAGGCTCCGGAGGAAACAACCTAATAGGAACTCTTCAAGATCTGTCCAGGCCAGGGGAAAGGAGGGAGGGGCCTTAGAAAGAAGCGAGAAGACAACTAACATGGAACGTTATGGTAGGTACATAACTTCTAAATGTTAAGTTGTCAATCTCGCCTTCATTCTTGCTGGATGGGACCGCGTCCCTAGCACCTGTATCCCGGGTGGCTGAATGGAACAGACTCTTGAGAACTGTGGAACCAAAACTGGCCCTATCTCTGGAGGCCAAGTCTAACTTGTAATGTGACACAAAGGTATGGGGCGTAGCCCAAGTAGCTGCTGCACAAATGGTATCAATGGGTAGTCTATCCTGAAAAGCTGCAGAAGTGGATAGACTCCTGGTTGAGTGTGCTTTTGGCACAGAAGATAGCTGTTTGCCTCTGAGAGAGTACACATAGGAAATAGTGGAAGTCAATCATCTGGATAAGGTCACTTTAGATACTGGAAGACCTATCCTGTTTTCTGCATAGGAGACAAATAATTGGTCTGATTTTCTGAATTGTTTAGTTCTATGCAAATAGTACCTGAGCTGACGATGGACATCCAAAAAATGCAGTTTCTGTTCAGCTCTGTCGGAATAGTTTGGGAAAAAGACTGGTAGGTCTATAGATTGGTTAATGTTGGTTTGAGATACGACTTTGGGGAGAAAGGAAGGGTTAGTTCTTAATGATACCCTATCCTTATGAAAAACCAAATAAGGGGAACGAATGCAGAGAGCTTGAATCTCGGAAACCCTTCTTGCAGAAGTGACAGCCAGTAAAAATATAGTTTTCCAGGTCAATAACTTCAAAGAACATGAAGCAGACGGTTCGAAGGGAGGTAGTATCAAGGATGCCAACATTAAGTTTAGATCCCATTGCGGAGGTGGATGCTTTATAGGTGGTTTTAGGAGGAAAACTCCTCTCAGAAAGGCCTTGCATAACCTATGAGACATAATGTTATTGTCATGCAGGCCAACATGATACTTGAAAATAGCAGCCAGTTGTACTTTGACTGTAGATGACGAGGATCCTGAATGAAAAACCTCCGCCAGGAAATCTAAAACCGAATGTACAGGAGCAGTAAAGGGGTCAATATTTCTGGAATTCGCCCAAATAGAAAAACGCCGCCACTTGCTAGCATAAACAGTCCTAGTGGACGACTTCAAGGAAGACACTAAAATGTCTCTGAGTCCGAAATCATCGGTAGCCTGGCTAGGGTAGGAAGTGGAGCAACCAAGCAGTGAGGTTGAGAGAATGAATGGCCCGGTGCTGCTGACCCGATTGGTGGATCAAGAGATCCGGAACTGGGTCCAGATGCCAGGGTGACGATGCAGAGACGGAAACCAAATTTGTCGAGGCCAATATGGGGCAATGAGGATCAACTTGGCTCTCAAAACGGTGGCTTTCTGAATGACTTGTGGAATCAAGGGAAAAGGAGGAAAAGCGTACAGAAGTCCCCGGGGCCAATCCTGGGTTAGAGAGTCTCTCAGGGGTTGGCCCGGAAGGGGAAAGAGAGTGAAGAAATCGGGGCACTTGTTGTTTTGAGGAGTAGCAAAAAGATCGCAACAAGGAGTGCCCCACTTCAGAAAAATCTGATCCACTACAGATTGATTGAGAGACCACTCGTGAGGCATCAGAATGGATCTGCTCAGCCTGTCCGCTAATAGGTTGGACCTGCCGGGATGTGCATTGCTATCAGAAACCGCTGAGAAGAGATCGCCCATTGCCAAAGTCTGAGAGCTTCTCGACATAACGGATAGGACCTGGTCCCGCCCTGTTTGTTGATGTACCAGACTACGGACATGTTGTCCGTCTGTACTGCAATAGTCCCCGTGGGAAGAAAGTCGTTGAGGGCTTGCAACGTTAAAAGCACTGCTCTCATCTCCAGGACATTTATGTGCAGATGGTATTCTATGGATTGCCACGTCCCGTGGACCATCCTGCCCTGATAATGCCCCCCCCACCCGATCAGAGAGGCATCCGTAGTGACTGTGGCAACTGGAGGAGGGGGAATAAAGGGTCGGCCCTGATGAAGAAGAGGGGAAGATATCCACCAGTTCAGATGTGCTCGGCACGACTGTGTTACCAAGACTTCGTGCCTCATCGGGAGACTGTGGTACGACCACTGCGTGAATAGCATCCACTGCAGAAGACGCATGTGGAAGCGAGCCAGTGGTAGAAGAACAATGGCCGCAGCCATAAGACCTAGAACCTTCAGTATAAATCTGGCTTTGATCTTGTTGCTTTGCAATAGAAGCCGAACGAATTTTGGATGTCCAGAATTCTTTGATCTGTTAGTCTGGCTAACATTTTGACGGTGTTTAATTCTGCGCCTATAAAGGTGATAGATTGGCAAGGCAGCAGAGAAGATTTTCGAAATTTACTGAAATTCCCAAACTCCTGCAAAGCTGTAGAGTGTAGTCTCTGGACTGAAGAAGCTGACACTTGGTGGTGGCGGAGAGGAGCCAGTCGTCCAAATAAGGAAACACCTGGAATCCTTGACGTCTCAGATGAGCTGTGACCACTGCCATGCATTTGGTAAACACTCTGGGGGCTGAAGTGAGGCCAAAGGGCAGGGCTCTGAATTGGTAGTGACTGGTCCCTAGCCGAAAGCGGAGAAACCTTCTGGAGCGTCTGTGAATCTTTATGTGATAGTACGCATCCTGAAGGTCTATAGAGCACATCCAGTTGTCCTTGCCCAGAAAGGGCAGAATGGACTGAAGCGTGACCATCCAGAATCTTGCCTTCTTGACAAATCTGTTTAGATTGCTCAGGTCTAATATTGGTCTCCAATCTTCCGTCCTTTTGGGGACCAAAAAGAATCTCGAGTAGACGCCGGATACTACCTGGTCTGCCGGCACAGTCTGGACGGCTCTTTTTTCTAGGAGCTTTGAAACCTCCTGTTCTGCCAAATCCCTTTGACCGGGTGAGATGTCTGGAAGGGATTGTAGAGGTACGGGAAACCTTTCGAAGGGGATTTTGTAACCCTCGGATATGATCGACTGTACCCACATCTCTTGATAGGGATTGCCAGGCTACTGGGTACAGCGAAATCCTTCCCCCGACTGCCTCCAAGGGTGGACAGTCGGGCAACACCTCAGGGATGCTGAAAGGGCTTCTCAGGAAGAGACTCCCTGTTGCCCTGGTTCTGAGGACCCCCCCCTGCCTCTAGGGCGGCGTCTGTTATTGTTACCCCCTCTGCCTCTGGGGGTAAACTTACCACGTGTGTCCGGTGTAGCTCCTTGGGCTTTACAGAACCACATCTTCCCCCCTTCTGACCTTTGGGGTATGGTCTAGGAGTGGAAAACTGGACTCCAACGGCAGAAAGAGTTTTACCGTCCTGCTCACACCTGGTCAAGGTATCCTTCACCTGAGGTCCGAACAAAGCCGAACCATCAAAGGGGGTATTAGTGAAGGACGCCTTAAAGGGGTCCGCAAAATTACAAAGCCGCATCCAGGCTTGGTGTCTAAGAGCAACTCCTGTGCCTGCGGCCCTGCTCGCTCCATCGGCCGCATAGGATATGAGCCGCATGGAGGAGTTAGATATGGAATTCAGGATTGCAAGCTGCGAGGCAATCTTTTCCTGAGCCCCAGCAGCAGAAGGATCCTGGACTACTTCACCCAGTTCCTTGAGAACATCTCGTTGAAGCCTGGTGAAGTGACAAAGATAATTCAGCGAACGCATAGCAAAGGTCGCTGAAGAAAACATCCGCTTTCCATACCTGTCCATGGTCCTAGAATCCTTGTTAGGAGGATGGACAGGTACTGAAGGATCCGCCAGTTCCTTCTTAGTGGCGCCGCCACCACCATAGCATCCACAGAGACACCCTTGGAAAGGAACTGTTTGTCCGAAGGGGCCGTGATGAATTTGGATGGTCTCCTGGGGACAGGTTCCACAGAATCTGGAGCCATGCCTTCCGAGCCACTACCTGCATCAGTGGGTCGAAGGCGGAGACACCCAGGAGGTGGAGGGTCGGGATCCAAAAGCCTCCAGGTATACCGACTCATCCCTCGGAGGGGTCAATGGAGGGCCAATTCCCTCTGTTTGAGGAGCTCAAGGATGTCTGAAAAGGAGACATCCTCAGAGGGGATGGGGAACCCTCCGACTCATCTAAGTCGGTATCAGATGTAGTAGACTCAGGGGAGTCTGTGTGTTTCCTCTTACACGTCCTCTTCCGAGGGGTTCCCCTGCAGGATCAGGAGAAACCTCGGAAGAGGAGGAAATTCCCAATGGGGAAACCTGGGGCGATGGATCCCTGGGCCTGAGAGCAAGAGGCTGGCAAGAGGCATCTGCAGGCACTGATGAGGGAGGAGCTAGAGGGATGGACCGTTGACCAGGCTCAGAGGCCAGGACACTCCTCATCACCTCAAAGGCCCCCTCCCCGGGAGGCCGGAATATCCCCGCTCTGAGGAAACAGGAATGCCCGGCTCCACTGAGAGGGAAGACTCCGAGGCCGATGTCGGCGCCGAGCTTACCAAAGCCGAAGCCCCGAGAGGGAGAGTGGGGTCGGACAAGGGTTCGATGCCACTACCCCCTCGGAGCCGACAAGGGAAACCCGACGACCGGATCCCTCCAAGGAAGGTCTCAAGGAGGAGATCAGAGCCGAGGATGACGGATCCGAAGGATGTATCGGCTCCGGCACCGAAACAGTCGCTGTCCCGAGAAGCTCCGGCTCTGAACTGCGATGTGGAGTCGGAGGAGGAAGTTCAAGGGGTGAAGTTATAGCCGAAGTCTGATGAGACGGGCTATGGAGCATTTGGGCCAGTGCCTGAGACTTCAACAGCCTGCTTACCACCCTCTCCAAGTCGTGGTCAGACAGCCTGGAAGATCTCGAAGATCGGCTCCGATGGCTCCGCTCCGACAAAAGAGGAGACCCCGGAGCCGAGTGGATACTCAGTAATGAAGGGGACCGAGATCTCTTCCGGGACGGAGCCATCGGAGCCGAAGTCCCCAGAACTCCAGATGGAGCCGAAGGTTTCTCGGCTCCAATGCTGGATAAAGTGTCGGCTCCAGCCGGAGCCGACAAGGCTATAGTAGATAAGGTATCGGAGCCAGCCGGCACCGAACCCACTACCTTCGAGGCAGATACATCGGTTCCAGCCGGAGCCGGAGCCACCGGAGGAGGCTTAGATACTGAAGCCTGAGCCTTCGGTGGCTTAGAAGGTTTCCCAGACCCTGCCTTCGAGGGAGAACCTTCTGGCTTAAGTAAGCCACGGAGGATAAGTTTGTTCCTCCTTTCCTGCAGGACTCTCTGGCTAAAGGAGTGACACAAAGCACAGGAGTCCTGCAGGTGCAAAGGCCCCAGGCAATAAACACAAGAAGTGTGACCGTCTGACAGAGACATTTTTTGACAGCACGAGTCACACTTCTTGAAGCCTGAGACCTTGCCTTCCCTAGACATATCCTAGGTGGAAAAAACACAGACAAACCCCAACAAACACACATATTAATCCACTACACACAACACACAGGAAGGGATTAACAACTGGGGTTTAAGGCCTAACTAAAACTTTTACACTAAGGCTTAAAAGAAGTTATAAAAGTTCGAACAACAAGGGAATAGGGTGGGCTGTAATCACTACAGACTACACTATGACTAAAAAAGGGGAAATAAAAATACTAACTAAGCTTCTCTTTCTTTTACAAGAAATTCACTTACCTCTGCTGGTAAAGGAGACCTCTTTCGCTAAGCGGCAAACGTGATCTGAGGTAGTTCCGCCTTGCATCATGGGATATAGGGTTGCCTCGAGCTGGTAAAAGTAGTTCCTAAGCTAAAGCAAGTGCCGAGTCGGAGCCGAGGATCGGCTCCGAACCCATCCAGCAAGAATGAAGGCGAGATTGACAACTTAACATTCATGGGTTAAACCTCCGATGAGACCTATTGTGTCTAGGAGGGGGTGGGCCACAGAGCCTTTGTTGGTCTATCTACAAAATATATTAAAATGTTTTTAAGACTTATACCTAGCTATACTAAAGATATTGGAGATTTTGTAACTCAGCTGTACAGTTGGTATAATAATACTACTCAAAAAAATTTTTTGTTGGTGACTTTAGATATAAAATCACTTTTCACTGTCATCCCTACTAATTATGGGATTGAACGAATAAGGGAAATTCTTCAAGAATATGGCCAGCATTCAGCTAGACAGATTGAGTAAATTATTAGAGCTGGTATTAGAAAATAATATTTTTACTTTTTAACAAATATACCAACAAGTATCAGGCATAGCAATGGCAACTGCAACAGCGAACACTTATGCTAACTTAACCTTAGGTAAATGGGAAGAAGTGAATGTGTTTGGATAGAATAATATATATGCTTCTAAACTTCTTTTTTATAAGCGTTTTCTGGATGATATTTTTCTATCTTGGCATGGTACTAGTAAAAATCTTGAAAACTTTTTTGTATATTTGAATGGTGTAGTTGATTTTTTGAAGTTTGAAATCAATTACTCAGAAACTGAAATACACTTTCTAGATATTACCTTGCACAGATACCTGCATCCGCAGGAAAGATGTACATGTAAATAAATATTTACACAAGAACAGTATGCATGCTAAGCATACTTTTAAGGGTATTCCAAGGAGCAAATATTTACGAGCAAGTAGGCTGAACACTAAGGTTGAAGTTTGTTGTAAACAGATGCAGGATATGACAGATGAGTTTCTAATGAGGCTTTTAATCCAAATGAACTTGAAGTAATTAGAAATGAAGTAATGGCGGAAAGAG
Organism: Protopterus annectens; assembly: GCF_019279795.1. NCBI lineage: Eukaryota > Metazoa > Chordata > Ceratodontiformes > Protopteridae > Protopterus > Protopterus annectens. The sequence continues at coordinate 408,663,074 of NC_056737.1, forward strand.
ATGAAGGTGCTAGACCTTATTTTTCTAGTCATGACAGTACTAATTCTAATATAGTCTGTCCTGAATAAAATAACTGAGATATTTAATGATCTATAGCAGGGCAAGTAAACCTATCGAACAAATTATTAGAAGTAACTGACACATTTTAAAGGCTATACCTGGCCATGAGAAGTGGCTTCCTGATAAACCTTTCTTTACATATAGGAATTGTGATAATTTGAAAAAGTGTCTATGTTACAAAGACTTTGCCTTGAATAATAAGTGTTGCATTGCTTAAAATTGGAAAGGCACTTTCCCTTGCCATAACTGTTCTTGTTGTTCTAGTATCACTCAATCCACTGAGTTTGTACAACCTTTCAGTGGAAAGAGATTTATGTTTTACTGTACAACTACCTGTAATACTTCATATGTGATGTATCCGGCCTCATGTCAACAATGTTCTTGTTTTTATGTTGGAAAATCTGCAAGAAGGTTACATGACAGAATTATAGAACATAGCTCAGATATATGTAGAAAAGTTATCACAAACTCTTTGGCTCAGCATATACAGGAAACTAATGATGCCCATCAATTCTTTTTTGGGATATAGATACACTGTCACCAAATATTAGACAAGGTGATTTGGTTAATAAGTTAGACACCAAAGAATAAGAATGGATTATTTGGTTGCAGGCTGATACTTACCCTGGTTTAAATAAACGGGTAGCACTGAAACCAATATTTAAAGCTAAGCAACAACCGGTGCATTAGAATGATGGAGGTATTATTTTATCAGTGTTGCTATTATTATTGAATATATGTATAAATGTTGATTTACATTTTAAACTTAATTGATTTATTTAATTGATGTGTGATAGGTTTGAGCTGTGTCATATGATGAAATGTTTAATGTATAAAAGAACTATTGTTTTTGTGAGATTTTACAAACACTGAAGGACTTATGGTCTGAAAGCTTTGTTGTTTTATTTTTATTAAATTCATTCAGCATTGTGGAGTTTGCTTTTTTCTTTTCCATTTGGATTGATTTTGCTGTACACCACTTTATCATTTGGCTCACCTTTTGGGTGTTTTTACACTTCTGTCTTCCACATAAAAAGGACAAGCTGGTAAGTGAATTGCTGATCCCCTAAATTGTCTGTAAGTGGTATGTATGTGTGTGTCTGTCTTGCAATGCACTAGCACTCGGTCCTGGATTAAGTCTCAGACTTATATCTGTTGCTGAGTCTGGCCCCATCTTCTACCCAACCCTGAATGGGGGGGGGGTATGTTAAGGGACACCAAAAGAACATAAGAGGCATGGCACACTATTATTCCATTACTTCAATTTGTCTTGGTTAAGTAGCTAATGAAGGGTACTATAAATTCAGACTGATGAGAGTTGTTTATTCTAGTATGGTATGACTGATAAGATATGAATAATTTAACAGGCAGAAGTTTACAGACATACCTCTGCTGTCTACATATTTTAACGTGTCCCAGATTTTTCTTCAGAAATTTGCTCTCTCAAATTTGTGATTTTTGTTTCAAAACAGAGAAAATTACTGTTACTAAATAATGTCAAACATCACATTTCAGACTTAATATTTTTCATAAAAGGACTGTTCATATCAAAACTCATTTGTGTATAGCATTGTTATATTTTCTAAGAACATTTTAAATAGTAGTGCTTTAAAGTCATCATTCTTGGATAGCCCACTTAAGCCAACTCAGGGTCACATGACAGCCAGAACTTACACATGTACTTGCTAGGAACAAAGCAAACTAACCCTGAATGGGATACCAATCTAACACATAATGTACAACCCCCACACAGCACAGAAAACCAATGGCTAAATGGAGGACTGCCAATTCATCTTTGGCACAATGTTAGGATGTGCAAAGAAACTGCAGCAGCTAGTAAAAGCCCATGCAGACACATGGAGGACATGCAGACTCCATAAAGGTGGCATTCCTGCCAAGAAAAATCCTAGAAAACCAAGTTCCTCTTAGGCAGCAATGTTGACCACTGTGTCAAGTGTGATATACATATTTTATAAAAGTTTCTTATAGTGATATCTATAACTTTTTATTGCATGCCTTTACTATATTGTGTAAAAATTTGTTCTGTAAAAACAGGTTATATATCCATAAAGATTCCAGGTACGGATAAATAAAATTGATTGAAATATTAATTCTTTTATTCTAACAACTTTCAAAATGAACCTTGATATTTTGAAAAGTATTTTTAATCGAGGGCTGTTGATTCCCCATTTCTTTTGTATTTCTCTTGGATTCTTTTTTCACTAATTGAAGAATTACATCAATAACAAAAACAGGTCTGTGGATAATCTTTTGTTTAACAGCAGAAGTTAGAGTTACTTCTACTTGTAAGAGAATGCTCATGTTAAAGTAAAAAGGAGCAAGAAGTATGCTGTTCATCACAACTTGTGTCATCATTAATGCAGTTTGCTGGCAAATTTGAGTTTATCACCTGGTCACAAAGTATGATGGCAATGACATCATAAAACCTCATCACTCAGGAAAGAGGTAGATTTACATGATTTCCAGCTTTAATGTATCAGATAGGAGGAGTTTAGATTAAGTTTACAAACAGTGAAAAGGATAATGGTGACAAAGAAATGAACTTAAAGTATTACTTTAAAAAAGGAGAATATGCAGACCTACCCTCATGACACAATCTTAAATTTAAGAGGCAATTTCATTTTTATCTACCTGTTAACTGGGAATACCTGTTAGACTCAAGTGTCCCACCATTTTCTAGGGCAACCAAGGAGTACTGTCTGGTTAAATGACTTGCTCCAAATTGCAAAGAAGGCAAATGGGTGTGGAATGAATTAAACCATGTACCCCTGGATATAGGAAGCAGCTTAACAGCTTACAGCCTTAATCTTCTACACTAACTGCTAGTCCAGCTTACAGAAAAGGAAAGGAAAGAAATATTTAGGAAATGGGTAAGGCAACTTGATGACTTAGGTTATGCATGTGTGCAAAGGTGAAATACAGAGGTTTCGATTTACAAAGAGAGTTTAACTTGGACTGTATATGCTGAATATTTACTCTATAAAACAGTCAGTATTTAAGTATTTCACCATTACTTTGATGAAGTCATGGCACAATGGAAGCTAGCTATTTACAGGACACAGCACTTCACTGGATAAAGGGAGAATACATTTTCCTCTCCATTGCAATATCTATATCAGAGCACAAAGTAAAAAAAACGAAGCAGAAAAACAGAGCTTTGAAAGCAAGTTGTACTACCCATTAGATACTGACATGAGAAGGGCAAGTAGTATGTGGGACTATTCAAGGAATTAGGGGTTAAACTTAACAACTGGATAACAGGACTCCTACAATGAAATGTACATTGATGTAGAGCAGTTTTCTATTATACCTTTCTTTTGTATACATATTTATCTATTGACTTGGTAAGACCAAACAAGACAACCATATCCAATTAAAGGGTGACACGTGGTATCAATTTGCAGCCTTAAAATGTCTCTGCTGAATGCACTGTCAGTTCAAATTTTGAGGGGGGTCAGAATTGCTACATTCACGCTAACTTGATGCTACATGCAATAACTCTGTTTTTCTGGCAAATACACGATAGCTGAGGATCATTTTATTCATTCACATTTTGTTTATTGGTTTAACTCAGCCGAGCCATGTCCATTTTTGATTATATGTCACTGCATCAACAATTCTGTAAATCGGCATGCACTACAATGACCACAAATAGCAGACTCAATCAATAAAAAAAAACTTTTTATGTATGGGGAAAGCTTCCTAGCACCCCCTACCATGTGGGGAGCTGTGATCTCACAGCCCCTGCTAATTATATATACCAACTGAGAGATCACAAAACAGTGGGGAAAGGGCAAAATCCCACTTTCTGCTGTGGAGCGATCTCAAGACAAATGCCAGGATCCTGCATTGAGCCATCATTTTGACAAAACAATCTTCCTAACTAAAGATTTGATGCAACAAACTTAACACACAGAGACTCGCCCCCCCACACATACATTTTTACAGAGCATGCAAGGAAAAAAATCATAATTACAAGGTCAGACTGATAACATCCATAATTTAGAAACTGTTTCTATGGGGTTCACATATGTACACCCTGGAAAAAACATTTATTTATTCTATCCTAATGATGTAAACTTCAAGTCATTCTATTGAACTATAATGAAGCAAAAGCACAAATATAAACACACCCAAATCCATTTTGACCAGCCCTGTATACTAATAACCTTCTACTGGTCTCTAGTTTTTTTTTTTATATGAACTTTTTATATAAATTATTTATCTGTAGTCTTTGGAGATTTGATGTCCCTATTTCCCATCAAATTACATTGTGTGTTAAATGTATTTGAAATAGTTTCTGTCCATAGTAGCCGTTTCCCTACCCAACAAATACAAAACACTTGGATAAAAGATGCATTTGCAGCAATATGGTTGCAATGTGTCCTAGTTTCTGACTTTAAATTTCAGCAAGGTTTACAATACTTAGCAAAAGTCCTGCAAAATCACTGAATAAAAGATGCCTGTGGCTATTAAGGATTACGCTGTTTTGAATCAGATGACCAACACATTGGATAGCTATGTGACCTAGCATTACATCATCTTAAGTGAAAATATTCCATTATACTTACAAGGAAATACTGTGGATGAAATCACATCAAAAGTTGCACAGGCATTTGAGCATCATTCTCTTCTGTTAAGTCACCAAGAAAGGTGTCAAGCAGACAAACAGAAATACTTTTGTGCTAGACCCTCTAAAGTGAGATTTTTGTTATGTGGAAAAAAAAAGACAAATGTTTTCAACGTGTATTAGCCAACAGAATGTAAGAGAATGTCCTGGAATCCAACTCAAGTGTACAGTAAGGAAATGGGAGAGTTGGGAGAAGGAAACAGGAAGTTGTGACTGCCTGAAGTCATTTCTTGAAGAAACTAGTTAAGTCTTCATGTCTTAAGACCACCAAAAGAATAGGACCAGAGCAGTCAAGTGTGTGCAACAGGCCAGAAGTTGTGTGAGAAATTAGGTCCTGTGACAAACAGAATGCAACAGCCTTTCAGGGATGCAAACAAAATATAGCAGGGGAGAGGCTATGAAAGGTATTACCATCAGTGTCTTAAATGGTGTAGACCTCATGGATCTGGTCTTCAAAGCAGACAACACAGTAAGGGAAATTTATACATCTTGGCATAATGGTCCAGCATCCGTTCAGAAAGTAAACTAGGAAATAAATAATGGGTTTTAACCCTTCATTGGCAAGCAATGTAATCAGTCAAGAGTGAAGACGAAGAAAAGCAAGGTATGATGCAATGCATTCCAGACTGTGTCAATACATACAAAAGCTAATTGGATGATCTTTGTTTACTTTATATCATCATTTAAGAGGACAGATAATTACTTCCATATATCTATGTAGATGGATGGCGGGATTGAACAGCACAAAAAGAGAAGATGCATAATGTTATATATTCAAACAAATCTATGTAAATTGTTAGTGAAATGAAGTTTATATTGTAGGCATTTTATATATACTATATAATGGCATGTACTAATATAAACATATAGATTAATTTCCCCTTTTAAAACAACAGCACTAACCAAATTACAGCACAGTCCAGTACATTTCTAATTGTCTAAAACACTGAGGTTTTAGAAATTGTTTTAACTTTCTTCTAAGATAAAACTATATTTTCCATAAAGAACTAGCATTTTCTAGTTTAAACTAATCAGAATAAGAGAAAGTTACATGGACTGTGAGAAACTGCCAACTCATAGGATATATTATTTTCTGTGTAGAGCCAATGACTGATTCGGGACTAACTAAATTAGGTTGCTTAACAGCAGATTTGTTTTCACTCAATATTATCAGATTAATTTTATTATAAAAGTAAAGAGATTCCTATTCTTGGGTATGTCTTCTTGAACTTTTACCAGTTACTGTGCCAGTCGGCCTCCTAAAATATGTACCCCAAATGTGACAAATTAAGAAAAAGAAAGTTATCACTTCCAGAATAGAGCTCTTATTGTCACCATTCCCTATCACCAGCGCAGCCTGTCAGGCTCTGTCCTGAAGTCACTCATTTGACATCTTTTTATCTTATCAAAGAATGCAGATGACTGCAAACTTCAAAGTAGTATAACTAACTCCATTTGTATCATGTCCGTTTCAAGGTTATGCACAAGTGGTACAATAGAAATAAATGATCTTGTTTAATGTTAGAAATGAATGGTACAGAAGAAATGACCTCACCTTCTATGTCAATGTGACATTCTGGCATTTAGCATTTTGCAACTCCACCCCCATCATTTGTATAAACAGTTTATGGGCAGCATCTAAAAGCTGACAGAATAGCAAAAGACGGAGTTCTTGTGGAGAGTATTATTTCATGTGATACCCATACAAACACTGCTTTTCATAACACATATGTAGTTGCCAGGAGGCAACTGTCCTCCTTGTATAGAGTTTGTATCAAATCCATTGTAGAATACTGTGACCTATCCCAAAGTATACTCACATGTCATGTGACATAGCTGGTGAAGGTAGAAAGAATCCTCACAAAGAGTACAGAAGCACTTCAAGGCTTCCCTTACAAGCAAAGGCTATTGGTATATCATATAACTTCTTAGTGGAGACCTATGCCTAACACAGGCACCATTAAAGGTCTCCTCATTATCTGAACACTCTTGTTTAGAATACATCTCTAGTGATATGAACCCACACTAACACTTGGTATCAGTAAAAATTAATATCAACCATACTACCAACCATACAACATCTCAGAACTTCATATCTCAAAGACTCTCACACCTGTGGAATAAATTCCCCCTCTTAGTCTCAGACCATCAGTCCATACCTACAAGAAGGCTGACTACACTGGTACCCATGAGTTCCAGTGGATCCAGTGCAACTAAGTGATGGCTATAAGTCTTAAGATTTTTCACCAAGCCAATGAACCCTATAAGGAACAGCCAATTTTGTCAAAAAGCAAACCTCAAATTTAATCAGACTTTCAAAAGACAAATCATCCAAAGAAGCTACCAACAGCAATTTAAAAATAAATTAAAACGCACCATTTACCTAGGAGCATAAATTAAAATGATCTTTTATTATCAACTTAAAACCATACTAATGCTTCAGCTAGAATGCTTTCAAGGTACGAATAAAAAATCTACATGTAGAACAAGCCACTCAGAATACATTCAGAAGATTAACAGCTACGAAAAATCAAAACTGAAAACATCAACCACACAAGATTGAAACAAAAGCTAAACAACCAACATTTTTACAAGACCCTCGTGCCCCCCACATCCCTTGGTACTAATATGTACCAACTGCAAGGTCACACAAAAGTGGGAAAAGAGAAAATGCAGTTCTAGTGTAAAACCCACTAAAGACCATTCAGTACTAGTTAAAAGCTAGTAGCAGTACAACTCACTTTTTTGCATTTTGACCTTGTGTGGTTGATGTCTTCAGCTTTGATGTTTGAAGTTTACTAACTTTTGAAGGAATTTTGAGCAACACTAGATCAACAGCTGCTACATGCAATACCCCAATATTTGTTTTGGATCACTGGTGCAGCAAGTCATACTGTATCCCCCCCCCCACACACACGCACACCAGAATGGGAAAGCCATCAATGCTCATTTGCTTCCAGTACCCCTCACCTCAGTCAAGCACCCAAGCTTCTAGAGGAACCCACGTTTTCTGGATTGTAGCCAGGGTTTTTCCCTCTGTACTACAGAGCCAAAGTTTATACACATCACTGTAGCAACCAACCAGCATGCTCCTGGAATACAGACTTAAGGAGAACTTGCAAACTCCACCAAGAAACTGACAAGAAATCAGGAATAAATGCCAGAACATAGATCACTGGAGAAGAGATCTCATTACTAAGCCACCATGCTGCTTTTGCTATTTCTTCATGATAACATACATCTGATGTATTGTGTTATACTGGCAAGTGATAGTTCAACTGCACTACATTGCTGATTAAAAAAGAATCACATCGATGCTGCTCTTTGACAGATGTTTATCTTAAAGAAGTAGAAAATGTGATGCAAAGAACTGCCATCAGGTGCTGGGTGAAAGGTAGGTAAGTCTTACTGGTACTAGCCTACGAACATCAGTTCAGAAGGTGATGTCATGTACTGAAACAGTAACCTATATTAAGTCTTGATTCCAGGGAAGTCCTTATAGAGGTCATACTCTTGTCTTGGGGTACTAGAGCCCTGATTAATTTGCTGTACTTTCTCTCCAGTCAACTTCCATGTCTTCCATTCATGGGTGAGTTTGAGAAGGAAACACTCAGCATATTTTGGGGGAAGACCCCCCCCCCCCACAGAAGCATAGGGAGAATATTCAAAGGCCAAATGGGCACTGGCTGGAGGTCAAGATTGAATCTTGTACCGTGTGCATGGGAGACAAATACCTTAACCATTGTGCTAACTGGTCTTTCTACATTGTGGCAGCTCTTTCACTGACAGAAATCTCTCCACTTAACCACTAGCACAGGTTAGTGTGAACACTGTATGTCAAAATTCAAAGAAGCTGAACAAGGGGTCATTATCAGAACTGGTTTGCTTTTTTTCACTTTCACTGATTGAAAAGCTCTCGATAACAGGCACAATTTTCCTGAAGCTGAATTTGCTAGTTCCCCCCCGTATGAAAATCTAGACCTTTTATCCAGAATGATATTCAGGTATTCAGCTGTTGGCATGAATTAAAAAGTGTCTGTAGACATCTCACCATGGACTCTGAAAGTGAAGATATTTATAACAATCAGTGCTTAGTACAGGTAGCAGCCAAGGTACACGAGATGCAGATGACCATCGGTTTTCCTTCATCTCCAGAAGCCATATGTTTTTACTCACAGTTGATTTGTTTTTCTTTATCCTGATTCTCTTTATATGCAAGTAAAAGTGCTCCAGGATAGTGAAAGACTTGCAATATTTTATCTATATGTATGTATGTATATATATATATATATATATATATATATAGATATATGTATGTGTGTGTGTGTGTGTGTATATATATATATGTGTGTATGTATATGTGTGTATATATATAGATATATATATATATATATATATATATATATATATTATATATATACATACACACATATATACATATCTTACACACACACAATTTCCATTCTGAACAAAGCTTCCTCCATCCAAGGCTAAAGGTCACATGTGATGCTGTAGAATATTTCTGAGTACTCTGATAAGATTCATATGAAAACCTTTCCACTCCCCAAAATGAATCATTTTAGCCAGATGTTCTACAGATGTTGCAGCAGCTGACTTGATTTTGATAATATACGTGCAACTGTGAAATAGCAACTAAAATGTCTGAAAATTAAATTTTCTGCCAACAATGCAAATATAAAAAAACAAAAGAAAAAAAACATGTAGACAGGGACACTGGACTGTACAAGATGCATCATTGTTTCTTCTGTGTACCTTTTGGATCGACAAATTACTTATACCTCATATTCAATATTATTGTTAAATCAGAGCTATTTTGCAAGTCATTTTGCTGCTTTCTGAAAAGCTTTATTCATAGCTCTCAACCTCTTAGGACAAAAAATCTGGACAAAGTTAAAAATAATAGGGGACAATGTCCCAAAAATAGGGACAAATCTTAAATATTGCTCTTATTTAGAAAGTTGCTAGAATAAAAGCTCGTGTTACCGTGTATTTTCTGAAGGATATGAAGTCAAACTCAAGTGAATATCATTTAATGAATTCAATCCTTACTGATTTGTAATGAAAATCCAGAAAGTCACAAATTTCATGAGGAACAGACCAAAAATCTGAGGCAAAAATCTGGACATTCTGTGAATATCTGTACAGTTGAGAGATATGTAATTATCGACATACCAATCACAGAATGCTTCAAAAATACCCTTCTCCTGTTCAATGGACTAGCACAAAGCACATTCGTTTGTATCATCACTGATGTTAGCAGAAGTCAGGATGGCCTTGTCTTTTGCATATTTCCCATTCCTGAACAAGACATGCTGGATTTGTATTTACATTGTTTAAATCTGTCATATCCATACTATTAGCACAATTGCAATAGGATTGCTGTTCAGTGTATTTATAAAGCACAAATATTTTATCAATTTTATCTTTTCAATGAATTTGTTACTTTTCACCAGATATAACCAGGGCTTGTCTTGTAAATGTTAGCTATTCAGCAGTATAGTCTTTGAATTAAGATAGGCAAGATGCTTTAGAATGGTTAAAACAACACTTTTCTTCTCAAAAAGCTGCAAGCAAGTTCCATTCATTAAATACCTCATCACAACTTAACTACTGTTTTAAAAATTCTACTTCACATACTTGTATATACAGTAAACAGCAGCTTTACTTTACACACGTTTGCATTTTACTTGGTGCTTTGCCAATCAAGCAACTGAAAGTGAAAACTCTCCTAACATTGTAATTCAATGCCCTCCTAAAGTGTGCCAGTTTTGTGAATGCAGAAAGAATATCACAGAAAAGGCCGATTTAGCATTTCTGGAAATGCTGGGATAAACAGCAGTACAGCTATTCACAACACTTGCTTGAAAGCAGTTTAACAGACTCAGTCCTGGTAGACCATCTAACTCCTGACTTCCAGCATGGAAGGTCTAAATAACTAAATTTAAATGAAACATGCGTGGGCCTCACCAGAAATATTTGGTTCTCTAATATCCACTGACTATTGATAGCTGTACATTAGAAATTAAATTTCAAGAGTAAATGAGTTGTCTTATGCTATGTGGGAAAAGGATGTTACTAATACAAGAGCAAATAGTTTAGTTTAAAGGTGGAGTTATTTCCACTGCTGCACTCCTTTGGCAAACAAAATGACAGCTGCCCTGTAAGTTTGCTATAGTCTGTCTGGATCCAGATAAAATGCGGTGACATAATTGTCCATCAGTTTAGGAAACCTTGCTAGTAATGCATGACACAACAATACATGCTATAATCTAAAGACTGATAATAGAAAATGCAGCATTAGTGTCTCCAGTACATACTTCTGTGGGCATTTATACAGTACAAAAGTTTTGTCTGCAAACCTGTGTTTATTGTGCATATTGCTAGTGACTTAATACACAGCATATACTAACAATGGGTTAACAGATGCAGTTAAAATTCTTTGAATTCCAAACTTAGCAGTAGCTCTTAATAAGTAGGGGGACAATCACTGGGGAAGAGAACATGCTCCTTGCAGGTTAAAAGCTATCCGTTTCCAAGCACCAGACTGTTACTGTGGAGATGACCTATTCACTGAAGCTTGTTTTGAGAAGGTCTATCAGGACAAGAGTAAGCTTTTCTTCTTCTTTTGAATGATTCAGGATACTTTTTGATTTTTGAATTAATTCTGACTACCCATGTAAAATGTTTACACAAATTATATACATATATATATATATATATATATATATATATATATATATATATATATATATATATATATATATATATATATATACACACACACACACACACACATATATACACATATATATATATATATATATATATATATATATATATACATATATATATATATATATATATATATATATATACATACATACATACACACACAAACACACACACATACATACGTGCACATACATGTATGTGTATGTTATTTTTTTCTTTTTGGGGGGGGGGGGGTTGACCAAGAGTTTGTTACTTTTTTATTTACAAAGTCCCAAACTGATTTTCACTTAATTTGTTAATGCATTGCTAGGCAGTGTGTATGTCCCTTGTTGAGAATTCTCAGTGCTGAACAAACACACTGACAGCAGGAGTAACTAACTGTGTCGGATCCAATGCTGTGAAGCTCTGCCAAGTGATACTAACAAGCTGGCAGTACAAACAGTGATGCAGACACAAGACCTCATTGCAACAGCCAGCATATTAGTTACTAGGAAAACAAGAGTGTGGTAGAGAAGGCAAGCCAAAGGGCATGGAGGCAAATAGAGTAAAGGGAAAACCAAGTATAGAGGTTGTAAGGCTTGTTTTTGATCAACATAGCACACGGGCTGTCATCCCCTCAAACAGGCACAAATGCAAAATTAATTAGGGATAAGGGCCCAAAATTAATGAACCTTTTTATACACAGACACTTCTCTCAAAATTGACAGAACAACAGAATAAGTAAGTACGAATATGCATTTTGTAAAGAATAAATGTTTTGTAACAGTAACATCTGCTGTTATTTAATATCTGTAACACTCATTTTGTCACAGAACTACAAATTTAATGAGCGATACAGCATAGGTTAGAGAGAAAATCAGGGACGCCCCTGAAAAAATCATGGACTGCTGACAGGTATGCTGGCAGGCAATTTTGAAAATGTAGCATTTTGGCCGAAAATTTGAAGATATCAGTTACAGTCATATTTCCTGAGCTGAAAACCATTCAGCTGTTTAAAAAAAAAAAAAAACGAAACTGTCAAGACAGGATAATTTTGCTCAGACAGCTTTAAGACAGAAGATACCATTGACTCAAAAGGCATAAAACCAGATATACTTCATATTAGCATTCCAAATGACGTATTTTCATTAGTTTTAAAATCATGTAGTAGTCTAGCACTAGAGACATACTTACCATTCTATGTACTACATCTGTGCTAGTTAAACATAATGCCCTGTACATTTAACAAGTGTGCGAACAATATGTGTCTGTCAAGTCCCCATTTGCTATTTATCAGTGCACTACAAGTACATATTCCTCAATGTCAGTACTATAAAAAAAAAAAAAAAAAAAAGCCTTGGTGTAAAGCCTCTTCACCCATTTTGGGATGGATCTGGAAGGTGCTGCCTACATCACTGGTACCACAGGGAGATGAATGGTGTGGATTCTAAAACACAGCTGAAGTCAGAGCAGTGCGTAAGAGTCTTACACAAGCAAAATTTCTAAGAACTGGCTGCATGTTCAAAATACGAGATTTATGTTCTTCAATACAAAATTAAGATCAGAAGGAGATGCCACTTGTTTTTAAGTGGTCTAACATATAAAACCACTTTCAAAAAGTCTTTCACGTGGAATAAGGAAGATGGGGAATAAAAAGGCAGAAACAGAGAAAACATGTACCTTTACAGAAATGTACACTAGGTGTGAGTTGACCAATTCACACAGGTAATGAAGAACCAGAGAAGCCCCACTTGGTAAGAATCGGGTTCTCTTATGGCACCAACAAGAAGATATTTTCTATTTGGTTAAGTATGATTTCTACTAGCAGCTTTTCTAGCCTCTTTTTAAGACTTGCTGACTGTCCTCAGAAAAAAAAGTACAGGTGCTTGGGATCAAAAACACGTCATCCAAACTGTCAAGTGGAGAATGTGAATGTTGGGGTAGATTAGGATCCCTTGTCCTGTGTGAAAAAATTAATTCTGTGATTAAGGTTGGGTAACTGTCCCTGGCCAGAATGCATGAGAAGAGAAAACCACTGTTGTCTGGATCAAAAGGGAGTCACCAGAAGCTTCCCTAGCAAGTCTATCTTGAGATTTAGATGGACTTTGAAATTAGAGGAAAGGGAAGAAGAGGAACATTCTTGTTCATAGCAAGGAAAATGCTGGTCTTTTCCAGGGCTTTTTGCAAGGTGTCCTGGAATACAACTGGTTTAGTTGTCTGATGAAATAGGAGACAGCCAGATCTACAAGGAGAATTCCCCACAGGTGGACAATTTCATAGAAGACCTCTGGATATAGCATCCACTTCTGAGGGTCTACCTGTATCTGCTCAAAGTGTTTACTTTTGTGTTCTGCTCTGACAAATTATTAGCAGTCCACACAGCGAGCTTGTTCTGTACTGCCATTTCTCAGGCAATCATGGGTAATCTGCAGTGTGTATATGACTTTGTTCCCTTTGTTTATTTATATAAATCACTGTGGTGCTGTCTGTTATCACCAACAGGGGATCCACAACTGATTTAGAGCTTTTACAGATTTTTATCATAGCCGACATCTACTTGAGATTTATATACTTGCTCTCGAGATGAGGATCCCACAGGCCCTGAACCCTGATTTCTTGAGAGATTGACCCCATGTAAAGTGTCTGCCAAAACTGACTGAGAATGAGGATGGGTAGTAGACGATGGGAGACCTGAATTTAGCAAGACTTGATTGGCCCACTTTAACAGCTCCTTCTTTATTAAACTGAGCACAGGAATATGAAAGGCTAAGAGACGATGATGCTGGACCTAGACTGATTTGACGCAACATTAGAAATAGGTCCATTAGGAAGAACAAGGCCAAACAACCCACAATTCTGAGAAACTATCTTTGTGTGTACATGTTGAACTGGGCTAGACTGAAGGAATGAAGTGAAAAGAAGCAGTGTGTGTGGAGCAAGGTAAGCAGTGGATAAGGAGATGTTTAGGAGACGGCCTAGAAACACTAACCTATGAGAGGGGTTTAAACAAGTTTTTCCTAGATTTAGTTTGAAACTCAGGCTGCGGAAAAGGTGATTAGTTAACCAAAGATCTTCTACAGTGTCTTGGATGGAGGGAGCTGAAATGACACAATAGTCCAAATACGAGAAAACACAGCTGTCATAAAGTCTGCAATGAAGACTATGATTGGGACTAGGCAGTTTGTGAAAATTCTTGAAGGAGAAAGACCAAAAAGCAAAGATGTAACAAAGTACAAAACTCAGGCAACAAATCTAAGGTAATACACCTATACTTTTTGTAAATTGTGAAGTGCAGGGTAGGCATCTTTGAGGTCTAGACTGACAAGAAAGGACTTGGGAAACAGAAGTAACAGTTTGTAAAGTTATTATCTTGAAGTTTGAAATAAAAAGAAACTTGTTTTGCACTGAAATTTCCAGAATTGGTCACTATGTGCCTACCTTTCTGGGAACCGGGAATATTCTTGAACCGCCTCTACCTCTCTGGGATGGAGGCACTGGTTCTACTATGCACTGTGATCGCAGGGCTGATAAGATTTAAGGAAACGGATGGCTTTGGTTTGTGTTTTGATAACAGATGTGACAGGATTGAGAAAACAAATGGGTATATATTTCAAAGAGGTCATATCCCTGATTGAGATGCAAAATATGCTCATTGCAGTCTGCAATAGTTCTGGATTATTTTTAGACTCCAGGCCATCTGTAGATATCAGTTTCCAGAAATTAAGACAGTAGGAGAGAGTTTCAGCAATTTGGAAAGGATGGCTGAGGTGTCAGGGGAGAGAAAAGAAGCACAGATAGTCATTTCTTTTGAAAGGAGGGCTCTTGAGATCTTGTTGCTTTCACTTTTAAATCTCCCCAATATTTTTTTTCTTGTACTGTTTGGAGGACTTTTGCTAAGAATATTTAGAAGGCTTTCAAAAAATTGACCAGAGAAAAAAGGATAAATCCTTTGGTGCTTAGGGATAATGGACAAAATGAGTGCCTTGACCCTGTGATTCAACTTTCCCCTCTCTTTCAGTTTCTTTAATACTTCAGCTAAAAAATTCCTAAACTAATAGTTCCTATCAAAAGGAGCATTCAGTTGCTGAACCTCATCATAATCAAGGAAGTTATGTAATCTAATCTCTGTATTCCTACACATAACTGTACCTGCAGCAACAGCCCTGGGCACAGCATCCACTGTGTCATTAGCACACACACAAGAGAATCCTTAGTGACCTGTGAGGCAGAGTTTAACATTTCCAACATGGCAGATTTAGAGACAGAGTTTTGTTAGGAAGGTGAGGTTTGCTGCACATTAAGAAAAATAGATAATACATACTTGTACAAGTAAGTTTGGCTACTAATTGGTCTAAATGCCGAAGTAGAAGATGTACAGACCTTTCCAAAGCTAGCAAATGAATAACTGACTTAGTTATTTGGTATAACAGAAGCAGAAAAGGCCTTAGATGGATCCCCATCAGTACAAATGATGGCATGATCTGATACTGGGATTTTATAAAGAAATTTATGTGCATCAAGCACCCTATAAAATCTGAAAGGACACTGTACTGTGTTGATCCCCTAAACAAAAAGAAAGAAAAAAAAAAACAGGAGTGGGCAGCATCTTTTAGGGAATTTGCCATTGAACATTCATCATTCCTAACAGATGCAATGATTTTTAAATAAACTTTAAACAGACTTTTACACACAAACACACACACACACACACACACACACGATACTAGCAAAACTACTTGTAGTACACCTTTCCCTGTGCTGTTAATTTAAAAGATGAAATGAAAGCTATGAAAATGCATCCTGAATTCTAATAAAAACATTTTTGTTGCATTTTATACCACAGTATTTAAAAAGAATACATTTGCCAGTGTATAATTCCCAGTCTGACATGAATTCAACCTTGCATACAAATGTCATATCTCCTTCTAAATCTTCTTCTTCTTTCGGCTTTTCCCAGTTAGGGGTCACCATAGCGGATCACCTGTGCACTCATCATTGGCAGTGGAGTTTTACAGTGTTGAGTTGCCAGCCCAGCACCCAACCTTCCACAGAAGGCACACACTCATGCCTAGGGCCAATTTAGAGAGTCCAATCCACCTACAGCTTGTATTTGGGATGTGGGAGGAAACCGGAGTACCCGGAGGAAACCCACACGACCACAGGGAGGACTCCGCACAGAAGGCACCCCAACCAAGAATCGAACTGGAGAAACTCTTACTGTGAGGCAGCAATGCTGACCGCTGCACCACCGTGGCCACCCATATCTGCTTCTACATATTTTTATCAATGTTTTAGAACAAGGTGGCTGTGTTACAGCACAATTCTAAGGGAAGCAAAAAGGACAACATAAAATTGTGCACCTGTATAACCAAGTAAAATAAGCCGTGTTTGTTACAGTATTTAAAATGATAGAACATATCACTTTTCTGAGACCTGCATTTTTAGTTTTGATGTCATACGAACATGCTAATGATATAATCCAGCCATATGAAGTTTTTCAACCTAAAATAAATATCACATATGCCTGTGGTAAACTAAACAGAAAGTAGTAAAGCAGTCATATGGCTATGCAGGCCTATGACTTGTGCCTAGTAAAATAAGACTACATTTTTGAAACTGTTTGAAATTTATTCGCAAATTCCTCAGAAAATATTTCAGTACTCAAAACCTTAGAACATACTTTGTTGGTGAGTTCAGACAAAGAAAAGTAAACCCTTTTTCTTGTAACGTGCATCACATAAATCTAATTTTCTTTTTTTTTTTTTTGGGGGGGGGGGTAGTGGACATGTATAAACCCAGTCACTGAAGACTTTCACATTCAGGAGAAATACATGTTTTATTAATTCATGAATCACATACAACAAAGTTATACATCAGCCAGACAGCTGCCCTTCCCTAAAATTAATTCAGTCGTAATCAATTAACCAATCCCTGCAGTCATCCAACAAACGTCTGGTAAATGTCATTAAAGCAAACAACAGTTTCAGAGACTCTTCTCTAACCAAATAGCAAAAACTTGGAACACCTTACCCCAGCATATAGTCAACACTACTAAAACTTCTAAATTCAAACTATTTCTCAAGGAACACCTTCACAAAAGTGGCTATGCTCCTGTAATACCCCTGGATAATCTGGCCGGGCTCGACCTCTCCCTTTCCTAGCTGCTCCCCTCCACATCCTTTTCTGCTATCCACATCACTGTTTATCTCTGTTTGCTGTAACACCTAAAACCTATATGTAACTCATCTACAGAATCTCTTTACTTACTATTCACTTATGTCTTGTACAAATACAGCAAATAAGCTATTTTGTAATCAGCCATGTTATTGTTTTAACAATTTCTACTTGCATTTAAACAACTTGTTTATTTACGGATACTATGCAAATATAATTTTAGAATAAACTAGGTTGTAATCAGTCTTATTATGTCTGTCAGTTTCTACCAGTGTTGTAATTGCTTAGTTATGCTATGTGATCTATCATGCCATGCAAGTTCAATTAATCTTGTAACTGAAATGGAAGCTTTTCTCCCCAGGCCTCCACTGAAAACAGGCTATTAGCCCAGTCAGAACTTCCTGGTAAACACGTGTAAAAATGAATAAATACGCTTTTTCTGATTTGTTTTTTTTTTTTGCACCTGCTGAGACTTCTCTGTCCATGCCTACAACTAGTAGGGTTCTTGCTTGCCAGCATGACTGAAAAGCTCTCCCAAAGGACATAAATGATTTGACTTATGGGCTCACACTGATTTGTCTCATAACTTGTGGGTCTGGAGTTCAGTCCTGCTCTTTTTCCTATTTCTGGGTGGAGTGTGCATGTTTGTTTCATGCCAGAGTACAGATTCTGTTTGAATACTTAGTTTTCTCCCATCTCTCGGACACATGCTGGTTGACTACCTAAGTTGCCAATATAAATTGCTTATAACTTTGTTGCTATGGCTCAAGTCATGCATGAAAATGGTCCAAGAAGGGTCACTTTATTTATTCTAAGTAAAGGAACATTAAACACTTGGCACAGTGCCATGGTATACAAGTCTGAAGCCCTGAGTCTGTCTCTGACAATCTATGTTCGAGTAGCAGTATAGATACTAGAGGGCCTAACTGAGGGATGAATGGAGTAAGCAGCCAGTGCCAGCTTTTCCCATCCTAGGGGAAGAAAGGCAGCTTGGACTGCTGAACTGATGACACTTGGTGGAGAGAGAAGGTGTATTGTCTGCAGCAAGAAACCTGGCATTAACATGCTACTAGTAGTACTCCACTCAACCGAGAAAGAGTAGAATGTGTGAGTAGCACTCATGCACATAGTAGTAGCAGATACGGCTGTAGCATGCATATTGCTAGATGGCAGGGATCAGAAGCATATCTAAAAATCCCCACCCTCTCAGCAGTTGACATAAATCTTGCCCCATGACTCTCATGTCCCTTTGGGACAACTAGGATCTTCCTTCCCCTAGGAGGAATGAATGGGCCCACTGGGTGCCCAAAAGGGAAGCTTAATGGCCACTGTCAGGGTGTGGGGTCCATGAAATTATAAAAATAAAAAAATAATCCAGTTTAGAATTTCTTAAGTGACTACCCATAGTTCCATGTCATTCAAACATCTGAAATACAAAATACTGCCTGAACTTGAGATATATCTGAAGCAGAATTCGAACTCTGACTTCACATAGGGGTCATAATCCCTCAATGTAAGGTGTTTCACCCCAGCAGTTTTTACTTTATCAACTCTTATGCTGTTGCATGCTAGGTAAAGGGAATTTCCTCAGTGCAGACAATGTTTTTACACAGTTAACATTTGCATTACTGTGTGACACTCCCTGTATTCCACCAGTCTCAAACACTATCCATTATAAGCATCAAACATTATGCTGTTAATACTGTAACAAGCTTGTGTCATCTCCACTCACAACAAGGAAGTAAAAATGCACTCTTACATACATACATATCAGCTTGGACAGTATTGGAAATTGGTATGAGAGCAGTCAACCATCTGTATCAGAAGAAAGGTGTGATTTTGCACACAAACACTTTTTGTCCTAACACAGACTTTTTAAAGGGCAAATTAACTATAACCAGTTGCCTGATTCCACTGAAACTGTAAGGTGGCCATGGATGTTACCATCTATTACGTGCATTTATCTGGATTTAGTCAAGGTTTTACACTGGCATATGCAGCATTATTAATAAAATTAAATTATCTTGCTATCAGATGGGTAGCACAATATTTAAGCTCATCAAAAATGAGATCCCCTCCCAATGGCCTTCAAACTATTAAGAGATGCACCAAAACACAACAGTAGAAATTTTAACCACTCAAGTCCTGTACTCCAACCCCCCACAAACTAGGCTTCACTGCACAGACCATGTTTTTTTTAGTTCTTGGTCCCAGACTATGGGAATCTTTCCCTTTTTTTCTTAAAGATCATTCATCTTATCCCATCATTTTCTGATCAGAAATAAAATCACATTTCTTTCAAAACTCTAGGAAAATGCAACTGCTCTCTCTCATATAACTTAACCTCTTGCCTACCATTCTTCCCTCTACATTCCACGATCTGACGTCTACTTTGCATTGCGATTCTTTAAGCATGCCAACTCTGACTTTCAGTTTTGTCAGCCACTGTGTATATACTGTCATTTATTTATTGCCTTCATATCCTAAAGCTAACTCTTTGTATATATGTATATATTACATTTTGTCATTCACTCCATATATAGATATAGATATATATATATATATATATATACCTATATATATATATATATATATATATATATATATATATATATATACATATATATATATATATATATATATATACATACATATATACATATATATACATACATTATATATATATATATATATATATATATATATATATATATATATATATATATATATATATATATATATATATATATATATACACACACATATATATATATATATATATATATATATATATATACACATACATTATATATATATATACACATACATATATATATATATATACACATATATATATATATATATATATATATATATGCAAATAAAACCTCTAAATCCCAACGTTCAGAAGTTTGAAGTTTTGGAATCTCGAAATGTATCAATGGAGATCACCGTATAGTGTGGAACGGGAACTTTGCCATTCTCTTTTCTATACTGTGATCTTGGAGTTGGTATATTTAAGTTGCAGAGAGTGTGGGGGGTGCATGGGGGTTGCCCCCCCTGCAAAAACACGATGTATGAGATTTTCTTCACTTAGGTCTTTTTTATTTTTAATTTCATGATTTCAAGACCTTGAACTTCTCTGAACATCAGGATTTAAAGGTTCGAGGTTTGGGGATTTTAAAATTTAGAAGTAGACACACACACACACACACACACACACACACACACACACACACATATATATATATATATATATATATACATACACAAATATATATATATATATATATATATATATATATATATATATATATATGTGAAAATTTCATATATCTCTTGCATTTACCCCAGCTGGAGACCAATATACGTCCAGTGGGATCAGTGTTCGATCCTGGTTAAATTCAAAATAAAAATAAAATGATTAATAGTTGAGACATAAGTAGGTTATGTCCAGGCATAGTATTGCATGGGGTATTATGTGTGTAGCAGTACATCATTACTGAGACCAACTTTGTTTCAGTTTCTTTCTTGCTCACAGTTCTTTCTTCACTTACAAATCAGCAACTTTTCTTTACCAGACCTTTTTAAGACTAAATTGGCCACTGATTTATGCACATATTTTTAATGAACTGCAGATAACATTCACTCACATCTCTGACTGTAATTACTGAGCAGTCAAACCATGATAAATGGGTATAGGGTACTCCATTTTGAAAATAAAATGGAAATTTACTTGTTTCTGAAGTGTAAGCAACTAAATAATCATTATAATATCATGGTTCTAAGAGCGATTTTCCTCTAATACTCTTTTTAGAGGAAACTTGAAAATGTTCCAAGGCACACATGGGTCTATTCCTACAAGATCAAAGTACAGCTTATTAGGAACTTACAATAACTGAAGCTGCTTGAGTACATTCATTGTCACAGTCATAACTTCTATGAATTCCTGCTGCAGGAGCCCAACAGCCAATCCAACTTTCAGAGCTCTTCACATTTCTCATCTGGCACCAATCAAACACCTCCCATCCAGTTGTTGGGATGCTGGTAATATAAGATAGGCATCAGCTGGTACCATCTTCAGCTCTTCCTTGCCCTGGCCTGACAAAGGAATAACTAGATGTTGCAGAGCACAATGGGTCCTGGAGAACAAATCAACAAAGATAAAACTCCCAGTCAAAAGGGTCTAAACGGTCTCTCTGGGTGCTATTAAGAGTCCTAGGAAAGTAGATGATATAGGGTATCTACCCTAAACTCAAGTTGCCCAGGGGATGGTGGGAGGGAATTAGGACTGCAACAGTAATTAACATCAACAATTATGTTAAGTTCCTAACATAACTGTATTATGTTTATTGTAATACTCACTACTGCAGTCTCTGGGTATATTCTCAGAACCTAGTTCCAATGATGCAATGAAAATAATTTTCAACCACTTTTAAGACATGGGCGATTGCTAAACATTTTGGTTCAAAACAGGCCCTTGAAGTCCTATACCTTATCTGGGTCTGGGAGATCTCTTTTGGTTTCCATTTAAAGGAGTTTTTCATCCTTTAAAAAGGTATTCAGAAATGGAACACTGTCTGGTGGGGAAGCAAAGGATAAGGGGTTCTCAGTATCTGATGCAAAATAAGAAGGGAAACATCTAAGCCATATAACTTAGCTCATCTGCCTCCAAAGCTGGGGTACCAAAATTCCCCACTTGGGAAGGTTCTTTCCTCCTCCTCTTTAGAGCAGCCCCGTGGCACTGATGTCATGTCTGCAGCCAGCTGCCTGGATTGGGAAAAGGAAAAAGAAAAAAATCCTAAGCCAGTGTCTGTAGCCAGCTGTCTAGGTTTCAAAAAATCCATAATATCCTAAGCTAACAATTAAATCATGAGAAAGACCGTGGGATATTTAGGAGGAATGAAAATCCACACATCCTGTTCTGGAATAAGCTGCCAGATGTCCATTTAGATTTGAACAGCTTTGCCAGAGTTTAATTGGGGCAGCCATCTTGGAGGACTTGTGCCATGGAAGATCTTGGATACCTTTTATTCATTTTCTACTAGCATCTTGATACAAAAAAGAAAAAAAAACTTGGGTATAATACCCTCCCCTTCACTTACTGCAGTCTGAACCTGAGGCATCCTGAGAGGCCTCTGGACTGACTGCACAAAGGATTCAACCTACAAGGATGTACCATGAACAGGTCATATCAGAGACTTCAGTAGTGACTGACCAGGGTATGCACCTATAAAACACCTCACTGACTTGTATTTCATCAAGCTGAGGGTGAATGTCCCTTTCTGACTGCCAGTGGTCTCCCAATACTTTTCGATCAGACATTTCTCCACTTAATTTCTTTTCTTGGATATGTAGCAGGCAGATGACTTGGCTGATACCAATGTAGAATGGGACCCGATGTGTACCTTCTTTGGTGCTTGGTATTCCTGCAGAGATTGAGCATGATGCTCTACTGTCTTGGAGATGAACAGCATACAATGGGGATGGTTGGCTATGTTCAGGGACAGTATTAGTATTTTGGGGGCTCCCAGCAAGTGTCAATTTGAGGGCCCTTGGACACTTCTACTCTAAGCATCTCCCTTTAACAACCACACTCCCCAATTAACCTTTTAGTTCACCCTGCAGAGTTTTAGGACTAGTACACCCTCCGAGTGAACTGTAGCTACAACGCTCTCACATTAGGTCAGGCCTGTGTACTGCAAAATGTTGACATCTCACAAAGGGGCAGTCACAATGACTGGCATTTAGTTGCAGTGTTGAAACATTTCAACACCACAATTTACTCAGCTAGTTCTTAGGTGAATTGGTGCTCAAAGCAAAGAGCTTCCACTGCCCACTGTTTCACCCCCTCCAAACACACATGCTACTAGACCCACCCTCCTACCCCCATTCCCTGACTACTCAAACCATACATATTACTGTTTTCCTCCTTTCCTCACATTTTGCCTTGCTCTCCAACTTTTTGCAGACACCATGGTTTATATATGGTGTGAACAATTTTTTTTTTTTTTTTTGCTATCTTTTCATGAAAACATGGCGTGAACAAAAATTCTGTTTAATAAAGGAAATTCAGTGTTACTGTTCAACTTTACGTCTCCCTACACCTGGTTAACAAATCTTACCTGGCCAAGACAGCACAGTAATAACACTGTAGGTAATACCTGACGTAAGCCGGAGTATGGGGGCTGCCAGGTCCCCAAAAGCCATAGTGCTATAGAAGTGATGGTGCATTTTAGAGCATTTTCCCAAACTTTTGATCCAGTCATGGCCTGATCATAAGTACAAAAAATATATATATAATTCAGTCTTTTTTTTATTTTCAAGGAAGACACAAGTTGTGCCTAATGCTTAATGTTCAAAGCTGACAAAAGAGCAGCTCACAATAAATTATCTAGGCAAATGTTTGAGAGGATACATAAATCTTTGAGAATACTGCCTTCTTACCCCCCCCCCCCAAAAAAAAGCCATTGTCTGTGCATCCCTTTGGTGTTAGATCAGGATGAAAGCAGAGTTTCAAAATGGGCACAATCATGTATTTCAAGTGACTGCTGTTATTTATATATATATATATATATATATATATATATATATATATATATATATATATATGGTTTACCTTTGAATCGATGAAAATCAACTATCCGAACGGCCCTTTGTGCGAACCGGAATGACGAAAACGGTCATTCCGAACTGCACCAATGTTTGAAAATCAGCAAATCGAAAACCAGATTCACTGATTTTCGAACTACACTAATGAAAACGGATCATAATGCAGGGGGGCAAGCCCCCCTGCACACCCCCACTACAGTGGGGTAAGGGTCCACTTCCCGATCCCCACTATATTGCATTCCGCACCCACATTGCCAATCTTGCAATGAGCGAATATCAATGTGCATTCGCTCATTGCATATTTAATCCATTTCTATTCAGCTATCCGGAATCTTGAAAACTTACTTCCGATCAATATACTTTTGACTATTGGCCTTTCAATTATTCAAAGGTAAACCATATATATATATATATATATATATATATATATATATATATATATATATATATATATATATATATATATATATAGTGAAAAAAATAATAGTCACTGTAATGCATACCAACATGTTGTTCTTAGAGCGTATACTGACCCAAAACAAGCTATAGTAACTGCCTTTACACACCCTTTAAGGTAACAGAAACAATGATCCCAGCCCATACACAAGACATAATGACCTCCTGTGCTTACCTCTGAGGTTAACTGTGAGGGGGAAAGTAATGCCCACACCTCCTCCCAGACAATCTGCAGCAACCTTTGGTAAAATCTCTGAGAAGAGCAGTTTTTAGGTAGAGGCTACCACTAAGTCCATGTCAAAATCCAGTTATACAGTCTTGGTGTGGGGGCCACCAGATCCCCTAGGAATCCTAACAGTCAGAATGTTCTATAATGTAGTTTATGTCTTGTTTCTGAAATATAACTACTTAGCTTCAATTTTATTCCTACCCAGGATTATTGTAAAAATAAAAACCTGTGATTTTTCATATGCACACACACACACACACACACACACACACACACACACACACACACACACACACACACACACACACACACACTCTCTCTCTCTCTCTGTATGTTCACCTTCACAGGAAACTGAGGGAATGCCAGTTTACCTACTGCATGTCTTTGATGTGCTGGAATAAGCCAGAGCACATAATGAGACTCAGAGACAGGGAGGGCATGCAGACTCCACATATTAAAGCCACAGCGAAGAACTCAGCCAGAGCAAAGCACTGTAAAATAGCAGTGCTACTCACTGCACTACTGTGCAAATATGCAGCTGCCTTCACACACATCCTCTTCCTGCAAAACCACCAAAGACAGCAACCTATCATATGCAAGGTGTATGGTTATGATGCTAAGTGAAAAAAATTATGGCCACCTTATAACTCAAATACATTTCAGCCATGTCCCCTCATACACAAGCATAATGGCAGGTCCAATGATGTTTGATAGAAAGTGAAAAACTATAAGCAGCTTGCTGCTCTTACATTGCACCCCCCCTCCGCATGCACACCACAAACGTATGCGCGAGCACACACACACACACACACACACACACACACACACACACACACACACATACACATACATATATATAAGCGATAGCAGTGTTAGTTTTACACGGATTTCAGAAAATAGTAGTGCGTAGTGCAACATGAGGACTGCCACAACAGATCAGTGATTGTCGTTTCCAGCAGTCATCAGTAGAAATGCATACCTTGTACTGCCCTGGATTTCTCAGAATGTCTCACATTTTGCCCTATCCCTTGTAGAATTTTTGATTTGCTGGCTACTCATTCAGGATTACAGACAGTGATTAATGGAAGACATTAGAGATTCATACCTATTATCGAAAAAAAAAATAAAATGCATGTTGATGCAAAACACATTATTCTATTAACTTTTTACGTGAATTAGAGTCATATTTAAAAAAAAAAATTCCTGATTTTAAACATTTATTCTGCCATTACTTTTAGTTTTGCCCAGAATTCTTGAACAAAGAAGTTTATTGTACCTGGTGTCCTGTCAGTATTTATAAAACTCCCTGAAATAGAAAATCATCTCTAAAGACTGGGAGCATCTGTTCTTAAAATCCCAGATAAGAACGGAGTTTGGTCACTGCAAGCTGCCAGACTAACTCTTATGTTCATTCACTGATACTGGCTTTATCCTAACAGAGTCATATCAAGTCACTGTTTAGACTAACAAACGCATTTGGAGAATAAATATTTTTTTTTCTCTTCTCATTTTCCCCCATCCAGCAGCTTTTTAGGGCCTCAAAACAGTTGAGAGCGACTAGGAGGCCCCCTGTAGCCTCAGGTATAGAGGATGCCTACAGTCAGGTATGCTGTCAGTTTTAGTAGACAGAATGCCCACCCACAGGATATAACCAATTCAATGGCACTATATCAGTGGTAAAAAATTGCTGTGATCGGGGATGCCTAGGATGGGGGGCGGGGGCTGCCCAGCAACTGCAAGGTTCACTAGTGCCTGAAACCATCTATGACTATGTTGCATTCCAGACCTTGGCAGAATACACAGTAGGAATGAACATCTTTGTGACTGATCCATTTCCTGTACCCTGTACAATTATTTACTTTTTCAAATCCAGAATGAGAGGATTT
Source organism: Protopterus annectens (assembly GCF_019279795.1). NCBI lineage: Eukaryota > Metazoa > Chordata > Ceratodontiformes > Protopteridae > Protopterus > Protopterus annectens. Next base: position 408,689,874 of record NC_056737.1, read on the forward strand.
GCCACAAGAATGACTTTACAAATAAGAAAATATTTCCTCAACATGGTATTTGTCTGAGCTCTGGAAACAGGATAACATGCCACATTGTACAATCTGGCTACTCTAGAACACATCCTAAATTGGACAGCAACATCCCACCCTCAAGAAACAATTGTAATGGGTGACTTTAATATGGACTGGCTCGCCTGTAGCTCTCAAAATCCTACTGACCACATTAACCTACACAGTTTTCTTACAAACTATCCAAACTTGTACTAGAGAAGACAAAACACCAAACAAACATTCAATTCCTCAACTGGATCCTTACAGACATGCCAAATTTAGCAGCTTCAGTGACCATACTCCAACTTACATTCTCCAACACCAAATAAATCAACAAAAACTTACCACCTACCACTGAATCAGAGATATGAAAACATTTATCCTGCTAAACTAGTTTTAAAAAATGCAACTGGGCACCACTCAAAAATGTTCCTTTAGATGCTGCACTTGAAAACTTGAACTCAACCTTCCTCAATATCCTAAACATCTTGCCACCCCCCTCAAGAACAATAAGGATAAAATCCAATTATGCCCCCGGCTAACTAAAACAAAATCTCTGTTAAAAACTAGAGATAAGGCCTGGGAAAAATGGCTCAATGACAAAACTACAACTAACAAACATATCTAAAACTTTTTTTTCAAAGGGTTTACCATTGGCTGTTCGCTTTTTTCTTTTAACAAATATTTTAAATATAGATGCAGTTAGGTTATTAAATTAGATATGTATGGGGATGTAGTCATTCAGAAACATAGTAGGTATATGGCATATATTTATTTATAAGAAGCATTGTCAGGACAGGATTGTGGCATTTTAGTACAAGTTAATTACAGTGTAAGTAAGTATAGGAAGGAATAGATTTTTACAAGCAATGGGCAATCGCCAAGTTTTGAATGCACTGAGCACTTTAAATATGGAATTGAAATACCAGACAGTAATGGATAGATGAAGGGGATTGGTTGGTAATTTGTATTTAAATCCGTCATGGTAAACAGAGTGTTCTGATGAAGTCTATGTATTGATAGATGAAAGTGCTTAACCTATGTTTGGTGTACAAGTTTTAATCAATTAGTACGTTGGTTTTGTAAATAAATGGAATTTATGGAAGTTCAAGTGCATTCGTATCGGTTTTAGCAGGGAACGGAGTTTGGACTTTTATTCATTATTTTCAATTGTTGACCGTTCCTATTTGGTGAGGTATATCTAAAACTGTGAAATAAATATACAAAACCTAAAAAATCCTACAGCCAGGACAAACTAGTACTCCCTCCGCAACACTCACTGATACTAAAGACAGCATAGCCTCACAATTACAGATAACAGATACTTCACTGAATCTATACTAGCCCTCACAAACAATAATTGCTCTTCCCCTACCCAGACTCCCATAGTACCACTCTTGATCCCAATAACTTCTCTTTCCAACCTAACCCAATAAACACCATAGTTAAGTATCTCAAAAGACTTAAATCTACTACAAAAACAAAAAACAAAAAACAGTCCTGTGAATAAAGGATGGGTGTATCAAAACCAGTCCAAAAGTAAAATAAAATATACACCATCTAAACATGGCCAATAAAACAAAGATATTTAATTAATGTGCTATTAAAACACACTTCTGACATAATTAAACATACAGAACTCATCCTATACATACTCTCAAAGAAATTAAACCAAAAAAATAAATAAATAAACAATTAATAAAGTGTTCAATGCCATAGTTTATGTGCTTTCAATAAAGGTTTTAAAAGTACCGTAGTCTTATCTCTACATCTACTGATCATAACTCTAGGGACTCTATCAGAGAAATATAGTCCAGCTATATGTGCTTCACTAACATCACATTTTTTTTGTTATGGGATGGGCCTGTTGAGATGATTGACCAGTTTGTATATTATCTTAAGAGCACAATGAAGTTTTTGAGATTTAGCCAGAAGGTAGCTTTTGATGATATAGACTTTTTAGATATTCACTTGATTAAAGTGGATGGGACCCTTGAGACCAGGTTGTATAGGAAGGATTGCTGGCATAATAACCTTTTGCATCATACCAGCATGCATCCCCCACATGTTTATCGCAGTGTACCTAGGAGTCAAGCACTGAGATTATCTAAGCTACATACAGAAGATAGGAAGTTTGACTAAGCTTTACATGAGATGACAGATGGGTTTGTTACTTGGGGATATTCGAGGTGTGAATTGAACAGTTTAGTAAGTGATGTTAGTGACCCACAGAAGAATATGACTAGACCATATTTCTCTGAAAGAGTCCCTAGAGTTATGAACAATAGATGTAGAGATAAGACTAGGGTGGTTTTGACCTATAACGAATGATATAGGAAGGATTTGTGAAACTGTACGTAAAAAATGGCCTATTCTCTTATCGGATAAGATTAGTCGGGTAGTTGGTCCTTACCCCAGTTTTTGCTTTAGAAATAGCCTTTCCCTTAAGCATCAGCTTTGTTATGGCCTAAGAGGAAAGAACCTTATTGTTCAAATAGGGAAATGGAAAAATTTCCCGGTGGATCTTGTACGGCTTGTAGTCATATATCTGGCATGAAGACCTTTGTACAGCCTAGTAATGGGCATAGGTCTATATCTCATTTTTATTCAGATTAAAATAGTAGTAATTTAGCTTATTTGGCTCAGTAAAATTTGTTTTTATGTAGGGAAAACCAACTGTATGCTTAAAGAGTGCATTGTGGAGCATATTAGGTACATTAGAAATGGAGATCTTAGTAGTGCTTTATATATATATATATATATATATATATATGTATGTATATGCATATCACAGACTTTAGTGACTGTGATTTCAGCTTCTTAGTGTTACAGGTGGTTGTTCAGAACCCTAGAGGTTGTGATATTGTGAATAAAGTAGAGGTAGCTGAAGTTAGGTGGATCACTACCTTGCAGGCACACAGGGCTCCTGGTTTAAATGTGAATGTACCTTTAAAACCTTTATTGAAAGCACATAAACTATGGCATTGAATGATTTGTTTAATTATTTAAATTTAGATTTTTGGTTTGATTTGTTTGAGAGTATATATATATGTAGGTTGAGTTGTGTGTGTTTAATTATGTCTGAAAGAGTGCGTTTTAATTGCACATTCATTAAATATTTTTGTTTTATTGGCCATGTTTGGATGGTGTAACATTTTATTTTACTTTTAATCTACTACACTTGCTGCCGACTATCTGCCTGCCGAATATCTAAAACTCATTGCAGAAGCAATATCGTATCAAGTATCCACATTAATAAATCGATCCATTTCAGAACATCGAGTCCCTAAAATATGTAAAGTATCATATATCACCCATCTACATAAAGGTGGAAATGCGACAAAATTATAAAATTACCAGCCAATAGCTATACTATCACCATTATCTAAAATACTTGAGGTGTGTATCCATTCACAAATATTGAACTATCTAATAACCAACATCTAACACTTACCACTACCCTTGTTAACTTTACTAACATTATTAACCACCATCGCAATGATGGCAATTTAGTTTCCTCCATCTTTTTGATCAGTCCAAAGCTTTTGATACTGTCTCTCATTTTAAACTCTTAACTACGCTCTCAGAACTTAAACTTAGCCATTCTGCATTTACTTGGTTCAGCAATATCTAATTGGATGCCAGCCAGCTGTAAAAATGGCAAAATATCTCTTCATTACTGCCTGTAATCTTGGGAGTACCACAGGGATCTATTCTGGGTCCTCTCCTTTTTATTATGTTTACTAACAATCTTCATACTGTCACTCCACTTGCCTAAATAGCTCCACCCTGGTTTCTGCCATCCCAACACTACAAATATTCAAAATAAATCACCCAGCAGTCCTTCAGTGCAGTGGAATCATAGCTATACAACGCACAACTTATACTTAACCCTAACAAAACAAACTCCATGCTCTTCTCTCCAACTAGAGCTGCAGACCCCCACCCACCATTCAATACGTCATCAAACCATATAATTATTTCACTGGTTTCCTAAACAAAATTACTTAGAGTGGTCATTGACCATAATATAAAATTCAACATACACATATCACAGACGATAAATAAAAGTTGACAAAAAATAGGAACCCTATACAGAAAGTGTCAGTTTCTTAACAAATCTTCAAAAGCTACTATAACAAGAACCCATCTTATCTCTACGCTACTATATGCCTCACAAATTAGCACAAATTTTAAGAAATCTGACCTAGAAAAACTCAAAACTTGCTATAATAAAATCACAAAGTTTGTCACAGTAACAAATTCCAGATTCCATCATTGTTTGGCTTTAAAACAACTATCTTGGCTCGAACCATCAACTCACCTTCTCCCATCGAATACTAAATCGGACAGAAAAAAAAACACCAGTACTTCAAAATCTACCAATACATTACTCCAATAACAGGCTATTGCATTCCACTAACAAATCCTTCTTAAATATATCAGAACCTAACAATGCAGCTGGAGTTTCACTTTACACAAACTGCATAGCCAAAGCTTGGATTTCCTGCCATTAAAATATCAGTACTGCTATCAATTGCAAAAAAAAAAAAAACTTCTCAAATCACATGCATCTGAATTCTGGGCCTGCTCTTACACAAACCTGGTCAGGAAATAGCCCATATAGCTTTATTATATATATAGATAGATTTTTTTTTTTTTTTTTTTTTTTTTTTTTCACATTTGTTTACCAGGAAAGTCCAACTGGACACGTCCGTTTTCAGTGGAGGCCCTGGGGGAAGAGCTCCAACATACACAAAACAGTAATGTAAGTAACATTTATACAGCATAGATATTAATACAGGATAATACAATTGTACAAGAAAACTATGATTAATTACATGAATAAACTACCCCTTCATGTCAAGCAAAGCTCCTCATTGGCCCTTAAGAAAAATCTTGATGACTGGATGGGGAATAGAAAATTCACCCCGGGGATCACTTCTTCACTTCTGCGGCACTGCACGATAGGGGCACAGGAAAATAATTTTCTTGGGTGGCGAAAGCCAGGGAACCTTTTTGGCTAGGCTTATATAGGTCCCAGGGCTGATAGCCTAGTACCTACCTATGAACCTTTAAATGTTAGGTCCCGTTTTCATAGCAAGTACTATTTGCTATAGCTGCTTTGTCTATAACTACTGCTTAAAAATAATTCTAGCAAATTAGTACTAGGGGGGAGTAGGCATATTTATTTAACTACTCATTTATTCATAGTTTGATAACCAGGCAGGTAGGCCTATGTACAAAGTCAAAGATGACACATAGCAGGAGTAATATTCATAGATTTTATTTTACTTCGTGAAATATGACAACAGTACAGACATTGTGAAATATGGTAACAATGCAGATAAATGCATAAGAAACGGAAAAGAAATTTATACATGTAAGAAAACAGTAACAGCAATGACATAATACATGCTGTCTGAATCGTTTCTATGGAAAATAAAGAGATTATAATCTTGTGCAGAACACTTTGCATGGATCTAACAATGAGACAAAAAGTATTAGATCTGTCCTTAACACTATTCTATTATACTGCAATCCAAGGGGTTTAATTTAGAAAAATATTTTAAAAAATACGTTCAGAGGTACACTCGTAATAACCATACAAGGTGAAATGCATTAGTAAGGAAGCTACAGTACTGATTTAGAGTACTGAAGATGCTTACAGAGTGCTTTACAGAATACTTGGATATTCAGGAGTTTATGGATATCTCGAGGGAAATATCTCCAGCAGATGAATGCTAGTTTGTAAAATCTTTGGTAGTCACTGTCCTTAAAAAAAATCAAAGGTATGGATTGCAAGTAAGTCATCTCCTTCATTGTCTCCTCAAAAGAATAGAGAGAGTTTTATTTTAAAGTTTAGTTTGATTTTGACATACTGATTATATGTAAGAAATTAAAGGGGAAGGTGGAAAGCAGATAGCATTCTCAGGCAGGGACAGGTAGTTCCTTATCTCTTTGGAGCAATCTTTACTGGCATTCATTTTTAGGGGTCAGTATTATGATTTTTCAAGCTATGTTAATGGCTGTTTTTATGGCTCTGAGTGACATATTCGAGAATGTATTCTAGTAGGGAGATTAGGACATTGACTGCAAATAATCTAGGAGTTTGATTGTTAAATGGTTTGACAACACACAGCAGGTTCTGAGCTGCTGTCCTGGATACAATTTGATCTGTACATAGCTTGGAGATTAATTGTTGGCCCAAAAGCAATTAGGTATTTTTCTTCGAGTAACAGATTATTTTATTGTTAAAATATGTCAGGGATTGTCAGAAGGGGGCACTGCTTTTCATTTTGAGTAATACAAGCACAGAGAGTACAGCTGTGTAAGAACTTATCAGAATAGTAGATGTCCTAATGATCATTGCTGAAGTATTCCAGTACTATTGGCTTATCTTGCCAAAGCAACCCGATATCCAGCCAGGGTAGCAAAAACAAAACAAAAAAATCCTCCCATATGGTCATACATCTGATGTAAGACCTAAGCTTGTAGGGGAAAGGGTACATAAACAGATGTATGAGTATTAAACCCTCAGACTACCTCTAAGCTAGGAGACCTGAACACAGCTGGGGAAAAGAACTAGCATAAGGAATAAGACCAACAAAGAGAAGGGAAGTATGGATATGGTTCCCCTTTGATCCATGAGAATCCAGAAGATAAACATTAGAAACAAGTGGGAAGTAATAGGACAACACTGATCTGGTGTTATGGTAAGTTCTTGCACAACTTAACTATATCCTTCCTTAGATCAATGTTGCAGTATTCAAATACTATTGGGTATTTCCCAAAGCTCATAAGTTAGAAAGGGTGAATGGACTAGGAACAGGACAACTGTCAATCAATCCACATAGCACACATCTAAGCAAGTGAAGCTCTAGCTCTAGAAAAAGCATCTACTCTGTACTGTTTCAAGAAGTGTGCACAAATGACAAGGTGGCCATCTCAAAAATAGCACAGGAATCGTTTCCCATGTAAAACACTCGAGAGGAAGAAACTGCTCTAGTTGAATGGCCATTAACAGGAGAGGATAAGGTCTTGCCATGTTGGGAATAAGAAAAGGATATGGACTTAACAATCCGGTTTTCAAGTGCTTGCTTAGATACAGGGGTACCCAACTTGGTTTTCTGTAAAGAAACAAATAGCTGATCTATCTTCCTAATGTCTTTTATATTGTCCAAACAGAATCTAAGTTGCCTGTGTACATCCAAAGAGTACAGAAATCATTCATCCTTGTTTTGAGGTTTAAGAGAGAAAGTAGCTAGATTAAAAGCATGGTTGAGAGACCAATCATTTACCATTGTAGTTTTCTGAGGATCTACACTCAGGCTTGTGCTTTCCTTAGCTGGACAGATAAGTTCCCATTGGGGGGGGGGGGGGACTTGCATTTTCTTTTTAATGATGTTTATTAATTTCCTCTTCAGGAAAGTTATTTTAAAGCTAGGAGTGTTGTATTTTAATGGATAGTCTTAAGACTGTAACTTATTTTTAAACAAAGTGCTCATCATTTGTGTAAGTTTAATAGTAGTATTATCTAACGGATAGACTATTTCCTGTGCAGAAAATGTGATTATTATAAGGTTGTGGGGCCGCCATAATGTTTGAAAGTGCTTTTTACTGTGTTTTTTCTGTAAAATAAAAAAGTAACTTTTGTGAATTGGCAGTTTTGCTGGCATTGTTGCTTGTTTTCCCCAGGAGAGAGGCACCATTTTTGGCTTGACCATGGAAAAAACTGTCACTCCCATGTCCTCTGCG